>NC_134265.1:148005559-148188059 GCF_031893055.1 Leptodactylus fuscus
TCCAGACAGAGAGCAGCAAATAAATAGTTTTCTCTCCCACCACCTCTATGGGACTTTTCTTAAAGGATTAGATTTTTGTTTATGGCTTTTATAAAATTTCCTATAGTTAATATGCCATTGACTACAGATTATTATTATTTATTAAAATTTATTTTTATTTGATTTTATATTTTACATTTATTGCTTATTCTGCAAAAACGTTTGAAAATTTAATTTCACAATTTGTATTATTGTCATTTGCTTTGTGTAGAATCTCCATTCAGCAAGTAAGAATCTACTACAAATTGTGAAATGAGTTAATTTTTTTATTTTTTTTAATATAGGCAATAAATGTAATGAATGTGATTTTCGTTTAGGTAACCAGTAGTTTATTTTCTTGCAAGATTTTTAGGACATTTCGCTACAAATTGGCAACACTGATCAGGTATATAGAGCCGCTTCTGGCACCCATCCGATACACAATATCGGGCTGGAAGCATAAAGATGTGCTTTTTCACAGAAAGTCCACAAAGTTCTCCTTCGCAGACTTACTACTCCTATTATACGTATATGGGAAAACTCCAGTATTTCTTTAGGTATAGTTGATGTTCTGCGATATATTTTTTTTTTTTTAATGGAATCAGATTTTATTTTTTTCTGCAATTACCCAGAATCCCATCTGCTTTGCAGGTTCTGTAGCACACAACCTTTCTGCTGTGGCCAAAATGTTGTGTTTTATGCAACATGGGGAACTGGCCTCAAGCAGAAAGTACAGAAGCTGGAAGAGTTTCTCCTCTGCACACATTATGATTTTACAGTGGATGTAATGTGCAGAGTGATGGTACCAGTGCATCTATTGATGTTAGAGTACTGGGATAATGCACACATAAAATATTACTGTCTACATTGTGACATCCCAGCATATGAAGAAAGTAATAATAATGATGTCACATGCATGCCTTATGATGTCCCAGTAAGGTAATGGAGGTGTTCTCCAAACGCTCTTCCATGATCCATAGTTATCACTTGTTGCACCCTAGGCCTTAGTGGTAATAGACCCCTTCAGTTCTTGGGTCCCATAGCTGCTGCTATATCTGCAATAGATCTTTTCCAGTAAAATACTTAGAGCCCCAAAATTAACTAAATAACTGCTGCCTGCCATGGGATAAGTAAAGCTACTAGGGCCAGTCATACATATCAGACAGCTGTTGAATTCTCGACACACTGACTTTTTTTTTTTTTTTGGTCTCTGGTGTGTATGGGTGGGGAGGACAATAGGGGTTGCTTACACATTGGTTATGTCATGCTTTTGAGAGTCAGCTCAGTGTTTGATCATATCCTTACGTCCCCACTGTCCTGTACTGTATATGGGATGTTCTGAATGGGAAATCTAGTAATGTGTGATCAGATCTTCCAGTCTGTATACACCCATGTGCAGGAGTCTCTAATAAGAAATTCTGGGATATATCACCTTTAAAGCCTATAATACTGTGAATACCATCTTGTTTGTTTGTTTGTTTGTTTTTAAAAAAGCAGTTTTAATGTCCTTTATCCTGCATGAGACACTGGACAGTCTACTTTCTCATTCAAGACTCCCTTATGATAACATGAACTGTCCTTCCTTTACCTTGATTATTGCCTATATTCATTTACTTCTGTATGTTTAGAATCCAAAAAACTGTTGTTGTTTTTTTTGGTTTTTTGCCCCTTTTAAAATTAACGTTTTGATATGTCTTAAGATGTTTATTTGCTGCTAGCTTCAAGTTAATAACAGTTAGTAATCTATTTCAACAAAGGTGTTCTGAACAGTACTATACCCTTTATAGTACTAGTCATACTTTGCTAGTATGACAACTGGTTTTAGTCAGTAAGATTAGCTAGGAGTTGTCCTGCTTTTATTATTGTGCGTGACCAGCTAGAAGTCCTTTTCATTTTCTCCTTTTTTACTTTTTTTTTTTTTTTTCTCCCGCCTACTAAAAGCCATATCTTTTACAGTTTACATGACTTTATGACAGCTTGTTTTCTCTAGGACAAATTGTTAACATTTAATATTTAATATGTTGTGTACTGGGAAGCCAGAAAATAAATCCTGAAGTGGATATGGAAATATTGAATTTCTGTACCTCTTCTTATAGATGTCACCAGACAATGGCATAGTTCTATGGAGTCCCTTTAGACCACATTATTGCAATTGGTATTCTGTATTCAGTTGTCAGGTTAAAGTGAAACTTCATTTGGGAAACCTTTGCCTAGAATGTGGATGATTAAAGAGGACCTTTCACCACTTTTGGGCACAGGCAGTGTTATATACTGCCAGAAAGCTGACAGTGCGCTGCATTCAGCGCACTGTCGGCTTTCCCGATCTGTGCCCGGTGTGAAGAGCTTACGGCCCGGTACCGTAGCTCTTCTATGGTCAGAAGGGCGTTTCTGACCATTAGCCAGGAACGTCCTTCTGCCTCGCGGCGCCAATCGCGTTGTGCCGTGGAGCCGGGAGGAACTCCCCCCTCCCTCTGCTCACACAGCTTGTCCGTAGACGAGCATTATCAGGAGAGGGAGGGGGCGTTCCTCCCGGCTCCACAGTACAGCGCGATAGGCGCCACGAGGCAGAAGGACGTTCCTGGCTAATGGTCAGAAACGCCCTTCTGACTGTAAAGCGCTACGGTACTGGGACCGATAGCGCTTTACACCGGGCACGGATCGGGAAAGCCGACAGTGCGCTGAATTCATCGCACTGTCAGCTTTCTGGCAGTATATAACACTGCATGTGCCCAGATATGGTGAAAGGTCCTCTTTAAAGGTGGGCCCCCACGTAGCGGAAACGCAGTGTTATACAGTCACTGCAAGGTGGATGGGATTTTAGCCAATTTCATCCACATCTTGTGTTGCGAACCCACTGTGATTTTCAAAACCATCATGGTTTTGGAAATCGCAGCATGTCAACTATACGTATAGGGAAATTGCCGGCGCTTCCATAGATATAACTGAAGCAGAGGAAGAAAGGTAGAATGTTGGCCAGTCCAAGGTATGCTAGTGTCTGTGAATCCATATCATGCCACCACTACAGAACTACAATGCTAGATACACTTTTAAGCAATTCATGTACACCATCTTGCTAGGTTTGCTTCCTATCTGTAATATGCCGTTGGCTCTGCTAAATGTTGAATCAATTCATCATTAAATTGTTCCTGTCCTTCAGTCATTTTTTTTTTCTTTGATGGCCGTTGTAATAAATTGCAAAGTTATAAATCATTTACTGAAAATGACGTCTTGCCACCAGAAACAAAACTCTTCAAAGGTCTGGCCACTAGTGGTATCTCTCCTTGTTAATTTGTTGTTGTTGCTGCCTGCTTTTAGGTGAAATCTTAATTTATTTATTTTTTATTTATTTTGTTGTGCCCTCACATATGTCGTGATGCACACTTTTAGGTGAAATCTGTCTAAAGGAACGAGATGTAGTAAAGGAAATGAGCTGGGTTTATATTAGCATACTCCCTGGACCTCATGGAACATTCAACAATAACCAACAGGTGGGGTTTTTGTGTGGGGCAGCTATCCAGCTGGTCACTACATGACTCATACATACTAAAGGAAATGGCAGCATATATACTGATGGCAGATCTCAAGAACTTTGTAACCATTTATTAAAATGCTGCAGTTGTCTCTTTCACTTGGTGGTGACATGGGTGGTTTGGTGGCCCATCCACAGGTTTCTGCAAACCTCTATTAGCTTAGGGGATAATCAGGAAATGTTCCACCCTAAATATGTCTATACAGATAACATAACAGTTGGCTGAACTCATTGGTAGGGCTGTTTGACCATTTAATTTGTGGTGGTGGGGGAGGGTGTCCTTAGTGTGTGTGAGTGTGTAATTCTCATGTTGACTTTCAAATGCCTGATTTTTTTTTTTGCCTGGTTTTTGGATGAGCTGTTGCCAGAGGTTTCTGGATTTGCCTCTTTCTGTTCTTCTCGTTTAGAATACATGCATTATTGGTCAAGCTTAGCATGTTTGTGTATTTGGGAAATTGCTTATAGTGTATAAACCCTTTGTAGGAGCTGCACTTCGGTCTGGCGTAGGCCGAAATGAATGGGCCTAGCCTGGAGCGTGCTGCCGCAAGGCGGACACGTGGCTGAATCAGCTGTGTAATCCGCCTGATGAAAGGGCAGCTTGCTTCTTTTTTTTCTGTGAACGGCAACTTGCTGCTCACAGAAAAAAAAGAGCGCTAGTGGTCTACATAGACTGTTAATGTGAGGGGGCGGATTTTGACATGGATGCCGCGCCAAAATCTGCCCTCTCTTGCCCTGTGTGAACGGTGCCTTAGAGATGGCTGGATGATATTCATCATGTATGATCCATTGTTCTCCTGGGAGATAAGCTGCTGCCATAAGCAGCTGTGGGTTCCAGTACATTGATATTAGACATTTGCCTGGCACTGCTGCATTTTGCAGCCAAAAATTGTACCTGGTCTCCTAATTGCAGACTTGGGGCATTTTAGTTAATTTTCAGGTGTTTTTATTTAATATATAGGCCTTTAAATCGAAGTGTTGCTGGAATAGGACCTCACAGCTCTTGACATACATGTTTTGTGTAAACGTGTGTCGTTGCAGAAATGACAATTCTGGAGCATCTTTTCTTATAAATTAGCGTTGGGCTTTTATTTTGTTATTCCTACTACTAATTTATGAATAAATTTGGTTCTCATTGGTTTAATGCTATATATATCCAGCTTCTACTGGTCCTTGTTGAATACCCAAGGCACCCAGACAGTGACTTGCTATGCATTAGGCCACCAAAAATTGATTCCGTAACAAACCACAGCAAGTTCAAGCTAGACTGTTCCTTTTTGTTCTAGCATGTTGGGGGAAAAAAGACAATGTCAGTCACTGTCTCCCATTGAAAACAATGACATGTACAGCTGATCTTTAGGCAGAATCCATCTTAGGCTTGTAAGAGATGTTCCCATAAAAAAAAAAAAGCCTTAAGAATATAGTTGAAGTTACTTCATTATTAAAAATAAACTGTAATCAAGGTCTGTGCTCACCTATTTCCTCATGGTGTGAAACATTTCCACTATTTGATTGCCATAGTAATACTGCCACCAGCTGTAAGAGCTTGGACACATGTTATCCACCCCTCTGCTTATTTACCCTGGAAGTCCCTTGTAAAAGCCTCTTATTTTACTTTCACTTTCAAGATTCCTTATTCTCTCCAAATGAGTATGTGCCAGAATAGCGCATAGCTTTCACACAACTGGGGATGGCGCTAGCAAGCAGTACACATGGTACGTCCTGTGGTAAAACTATATAAAGGAGGTATATACAGGAAATAAAGCAGTAGAGTAGAATAGGGGTGAGTAAAGAGATGTTTTGTATTGGTAGTGTTAACTCTCTGGGGTGATGCAAGAATGGAAACTGGTGGAAATAGTGTGACCATAGTGCATCATAGTGTCATCTCTCCCCCAGGTAAGCATTGCACACGTAATCCTGCTGTCCACATGATGTAAAAAAAAAAAAAAAAAAAAAGTTCTTTATTCCTTTACTCCATCATCCACTTCAGTTGCATGCATGCTCATTGTAGTAGTCAGACAAGTGGCAACATGGACATGCAGCCCCATATGTATTAGGCTTTAATGAATGACCGCTATATGAATCTTGGGCGCTCATGACCATGTTGCCAGTTCACTGGTTGCGCTTCCTTGAATTATTTTTGTATAGCTGTTCTATTGCTATATGGTCCAGTTCTTAAGCTTACACACCCATTGCATGCAATTTTTGTGGTGGTCAGGGGTCACCATTGGCACTCTAACCAGTGTCTGAGTGTATAGTCTTAAGCTGTGATGCACAGTGTAGTCTGACATTTTTCAGTCAAAATCCACTTTTCGAGTCCTGGTCAGGAATTCTGTCTTCCCTCAAGGGCGATACGTTATTGTTAAATGTTGCCTTTGTGGTCAATAGATATGCTTAGTTAACTCCTACGCTCTCATTGAATATCTGTTGGTGTTTTTCCACAAGCTATGTGCTGTCTTGGGACATCTTGATTTCTCTAAAATAGTTTGGTGTTGGGACTTTATATCACGACTTTATTCTGGACTGCTCCTCCCCGTCTCTGGATAAACTGTCTTCTAAAGCTAAGGGAGAGTTTCGTACTATTCTCCAGTCCCTTAATGTTGCTGAGGCTTTGCGTGACTTCCATGGGAGTAAGACAGTGAGTGTGTATGTGTAGATATATATATATATAATTTATTTTTTCCCCAGCTCACCATCGTTACACCAGGATTGACTGGATCCTTTTGTCTACCATGGTGTCACATGACCCACAGGCACACAACCACATACTGCATAATAACCAATACCACATATAAACTTTATCAAATAAATAAATAAATAAAGACACGACAACTGCTTTGTGGAAATAAAATAGGCCGCGATGTTTTATTTTCGGGGTTAAATAATAATAGAAGATAAATAATCCAATAAATATAAAATCAAATAAAATATCAAATAATTCAGATAAATAACCAATTTTATAATAAATCAATCAATGAATAAAATAAAACCAAATGTAAACGATGTACACAAATTCTGACCATTCAAGTCCACCCAGAAATATCTGGGTGACTAAAACCCCCTCTAATAAAACTTCGCGACAGTCTTGAAATTAAGAATTCGGGAGGGAGGGTGGGCGCTGACTTGAATCCCCAGCTGTTTTCTTCAAGACTGACGCGTCTCACCAGCTGAGCCGTCTTTTATGTTCAAAAATTCTCCCGCCATAAACAGCTGTCCAATCAGCTGCTTAACTGGTTACTGGGCAAAACATCTGGCATCCAATCAGCTGATGTCCCGTTGACAGGCAGAACAGCTGGAAATTTCTAGAACCTGCTCGTGCTAGGCACAGCTGACCTAGCTTGACCCCAGTGGCAAGCACCATTTCTTTAAGTTACCTCAGAAAATAGGAGAGAGCTTAATTAGACTCAACCAATAAAACCGAATATTAATATTTAATAATAAACTCAAATAACAGCACCAAAAAATTCCCTGGGGGCAGTGACACCATGTGCCCCCCACGTTAAACACTCTGGGGGCCTTTCATGCTGCATATCCTAGTCTATGCCAGCCACATACCCTGTGCCTGGTTAGACCACGACCTGCTTATGGTTGAGATTGGTTTCCATGCCCCCACTGTTGTTCGCACCCAATGGCAATTAAATGAAGTCCTATTGACTGACCTTGGCATTAAGATGTATTTCTGAGCATAATAATGCTTCAGACACTGACCCAGCTATGAATTTGGCAGCCCATGAAGCCACGAATAGAGGTACCTAGCAGACACTTCATGCCTGAACAAAGAATGGTCAGACGGACTTGACACACAAACTATTAAAATTAGAAACTGCTAATCTGCTTCATCCCTCTTGCTACCTGACTAAACAATAACAGATGTTAAACTCCAGCTAGACTCCATCCTTTTTCATAGGACAGAAAAGACTATTCACTGGTCCCAAGTGAGGTTTTTTAAACACTCAAAACACACCTGATAAACTTTTAGCCTCTAAACTTCTGCAGAATTTTAAAGATTTTCTCTATCTTATTGGTGACCGTTTGTTGTCTAGATCGGTTGCCAATGGATATGACCACGAATGCAGAAACTTTCTATGGTCTGGGACTTGTCAATAACCCAGCCATGATTTTCTTCTTGCAGCTGGGTTATCAGGCAGGGACACTACTTGTATGAGAAGATATCCCAACCACAATTAGGAATTCATGGCTCATTTTTTCAACCCCAGAAATGTTCTGCATTCATGGTCGTATTCACTGGGAACCGATCAAGACTGTGACCTCAAGATATTTAGAGGAAATCTTTAAAACTCTGAAAATTTTTTAATTGCTTATATTTGCAAAAATAGATAACTTTTAATTATGTACCCCTTTAAAGTTAATAGTTCCAAATCAGAAATATTGCAGTGTAATGTCCCCCCACTCAACAGCCAATAACCTTAAATTTTGGCTTACAAACATTGGATAATTGCCATATCTCCAAGGAAACGTTTGCAGACCCCTGCTACCCATTTTAAATGGAATTAAAGGGATTCTACCACTAAATCAGTATTTTTTTTTCTGCTTTAGATGGCGGAGTAGCCTTTAGAACGGCTATTCGTCTCTTACCTGTAGACGTGGTCTCCGCTGCGCCGTTCCTTAGAAATACCGTTTTTTACCGGTATGCTCAAACGGCGATGGGGGCGTCCCCACTGCTGCCAGAGAACACTCTATAGCGACGCCTCCATCTTCAGCTGCATCCTCCCCTTCTCTCGTTGTCTTCTGTCTGCGTCAGCTCCGACGCCTGCACAGTCGGCTCTGCCAGTGAGACACTAGTAGAGTGTGCATGCCGGCGGCCATTTTTTGTTCGGCTTAGACTTAGAGGAGCATACTGCTCGTGCCCGCAATTGCGGCCTCGAAAAAAATCACCGCCGGCCAGCATGCTCTACTGGTGGCTCGCTGGCAGAGCCGGCTGCGTAGGCGTCTGAGCTGACGCTGAAGGAAGACGACGAGAGAAGAGGAGGATGCAGCTGAAGATGGAGGCCTAATGGATGGACCTAATCTTTATAAATATTACATTGCTGCCAGGCTCTCACAAATCTGCTCTATCTATATTGAGCTAGACTCCACAGTACTGTAGTTGACCCTAGAATCCATCTTGGTTGTCCCGACCTCAAGCCCTTTTTTTAGGCTCTTTAATCAACCTCCCAGCAACTGCTAATGCTTCAGTAATCGAACTCGAAATCACCTCTACTCTGTTTCGTAACACTCTTTTCCCTCCTGGCCTATCCCCCAAGGCGTTCATTCTGTGGAGACACGCCAGGTTCAAGTTTCTTAATGATTTTATTCATGTCAGGCGGGTCTTCACCAAAGATTACTTTACTCTCACGTATTCTCTGCCTTCCTCAGAACTGTTTAGGGCGGTCACTCACATCACTCAACCCTAAGATCACTCCTATTAGTTTTGAGAGATTTTATTTATATAGAGCAGCTGACAGAGGTTCCCTTTGTTTTATATATGGTATACTGAATGCTCCACCCTCTGGACTTTATGAATGCCTAGGAACAGGACCCGGAGACCTCCCTAACTCCAGCTCAGTAGACTCTTTGTTGCACCTTCATTATCCAGTGCAGTTGGCAGTATGGAGCCTTCTCTAAAAGATTCCATATAGGAGAAATCTGGTCCTCTCTAGATTGCATAGTTTTTACCCTACGGTCTCACCCTCTTGTTTTTAGGGCTGTCATGCATCTTGTGAAACTCTTCATAACCAGTGGACATTCCCTGTAGTCCTTCTCTTTTGGACATCCATTTGTAGGAAAGCGCAAAGACTCTTGTGACAATCTATCCCATTAACTGCACCAATCTTTCTACTCAGCCTCAAGCCAACTAATTTTCAGTAAGAAAAATGTAAACTCCTTTAGTATATATTGATGGCAGCGAGAATTCATATTGCTTCCAATTGAAAAAAAACAGTCTTTCATTGAGTAAGGTCACTGGCCATGTAGACTTCATCATTCGTCTTAAGAAAATCAATGCAACTGTCTCTGATTACTGCCCTCATTTTGAAAAGGTCTGGTCTCCTTGGGTTAATGGGTCCAATATCACAGGCTTATCATATTGTCTTTAGCTTTGATTTGTAATTGAGTGTGTTGTTCTTCCATAGGCAGGGTCTTCCCTCCCCTCCTTTTTAGGGTGGGGTCACATCGCGGCGAAACCGTTTTTTTTTTAACTGGACACAAAGTCGGACATGCAGGACTTTGTGTCCAGTTTAAAAAAAAAAAAAAAAAACTTTCGCCGCGGACGGGTACAAAACGCTCACGGGTGCTCACTTTTCATACCCACTCACTTGAAGGGGTTTGAAAACTGACTGCTGGGTTTCTGTCCCCCTGTCCAGTTTCTCGGGGAAGAAGACTGAAACCCAGCTGGAGTGGCTAAAGCGCGCACAGGCGCAGATGTGAACCCGCCCTTACTGATAATGTACCTTTTTACCTCTTGAACTCTGTAAGCTTGGATTTCTAAGTGTCCGCCCATGAGTGTCTTGTGCCTCTCTGCAGCGAAACCATTTTTTTTTTTTTTTTTTTTACCGGACACAAAGTCCTGCATGTCCAACTGTGTCCAGTTAATAAAAACTGTTTTGCCGCAGAGAGGCACAAGACTCTCATGGATAGACACTTTGCCAACCCATTCAAGTGAATGGGTTTGAAAACTGAATGCCGGGTTTCTGTCTCTTGTCCGCCGAATTGCCTAAAGCAGAGACCGGGTGCTGGTATGAACCCGCCCTAATTGTAATTGTAAAATTATATATATATATATATAATATATATATAATTTTGGTATGAATTTACCTTCCGCTTCTACCCATTGTGGAAGATGTCAGTTTTGTTTGCCTAAAAGAGAAGTGCAGCATGCTGTGCTTTTCTTTCCTACAAAAACCATTACCTTACTGAAAGCAGCTTTCTATTTTTTTTTTTTTTCCCTCCACAATTGACTGTAATGGTATGACTGATACGTCTTCAAAGTTTCGGTGTACATCTGTCAACATTTCCAACAACCTGTGTGTTCTGTACACAGCTTTATGGGGTTTTGTTTTTGTAAATGAAAGGTCCCGCCTTGCAAGGAATTCTAAATCAGGCCATTGTTTTCATGTCTGTCTTTGAAGCGGTAATAATGGCAAAGCTCTGAAGACAGAAATTCTAATTACAAATTATAAAATAACGTTAATTTATTTATTTTTTCTTCAGGCGTCTGTGTTAAGACATATATTCTTGATTTCTAACTTATTTTTTTACTCCAAAGAATTTAAAGCGTACCTTCCCATTTCATTTTATTGTGGTGGTTTTTGTTTTGTTGTGTGGAGTGTACACTGAGCATTTTTGTAATATGCTTAACTAACATATCTAACTTAATTTTAATAGAAAAACGGCTCTAAAATTCTCCCTAGGAACTCTCTGAGCTGTCTATCTAGGGAAAATCCATACACGTTTGTATTGTGAATATGTAGAGCTGTAGCATTTGTGAATGGGAGAGGGTTACTTAAATGGCTCTATCTCCGGTGTTCTACTGCCTAGAAAAATGGTGGGATTGTCAATTTTCATATGATATTATGATTGCAGTATTAGCCATAAAATACACTGAGATATCAATAGTTAAAAAAAACTGTCAGGAATTTGAGCTTTATAGGAAGCCGTTTATACTAAATTATGTGTGTGTGTGTGTATCTCAATTACATTCACAACTCTATTTTTAATGAAGCTGAAGATTGTTGTAATATACTTAATAAACCTATCACCCCTCCCAATATAATGGCAATAAACATAAATAAATGGGCGTTACACTTTCAGCTAGTTTTCTGTCCTTCCTAAGTGGCCCTTATATTTTTATTTATTTTGCCCACTTTTATAGTGCCGACATATTCTGCAGCGCGTTTTTCCCAAGGGTCTGGCTCAGCAAATTTCAGAGCTCTTTCTATCGCTATGTTCACACTAGCATTTGGGTTTACATTTGGGTCTGCATGGGGGCCCAACAGACAGAAACCCTATCCACTTAAAAATCAGTTACACGCGGAAACCTGCCAACCCCATAGACTATAATGGGGTCTGCTGATTCAGGCTGAATATGGGATGGAGACAAATGAACCTAGTGTTACTTGTATTATATAAATATGGTCATTTTGGTGGATCAGTTCTGAATTTTCTTTCTCTAGGAATACCATAAAATGTGCATACTCTGAATTTAGTATAATTGAATCCTATCAGTTACTCTTATTATTAAAACTTAAAATTGACTAGAAAGAAAACAGGCCATATACTGTGAACTGTTGTAATACCTCGACTGGTTTAATGCTTAATCTCTTCCTTAGAGATACCTTGTCTCCTAATAATAAACTTTTCCGAATACACTGATTTACTTTGCAGCAAGCTTTCTTCTATGTTGCATCATGTTTCTCAGTCTCCTACTCCCTGTGTCTCTACTTCCCCTGTTCAACTTGGTTGGCAAGTGGAATCCATAACTGGTAACAGCAGATGCACTCTATGAATTCTAAACTCACTCCTTAACCGTGTGAAGGAACCACGCTGACATGCCTGCTTCTGAACCACACACTACTATACAAGAGCAGTGGTCATTTTGACAATGTATCCTCCCGACCCCAATTTATATATATTCTCCCAGCTCTCTCAGTCCTCACAAATATATGAGATAATGTTCACACTGATATTCTAGTCCAGGGATCATGTACACAGTGAGATAATCGAAGAATGCAAAAGGATATCATGGTATAGGGAAAAATTCAACAGTGATGTAGCAGTAAAGAGATACAGTATAGGCAGAAGGAGTCCCTGCACTTAGGGTTAGTCCTGGTCAAGTCCTGACTGCAAGGACTCTCCCTGCTGTGATGTGGCTATGCAAATTGCATTTATTTATATAATGAATATAATGGATTTATAGCAGACCTTAGCACTTAACTAATTCTCTTACTCTGCAAAAGATGTCTGTAGAGATGTGCGGAGAAGACATTGTAGCTAGAAAATTTGTGACCTGAGCTGCTGTGCTGGTGCATGAGATGGCAGCTGAGCAGCATGAGAACTATGGGCACAGCTCTGGGCTCAGCTCCCTTAGCTGATGTTGCAAACAGGAAGTCCCCACCCACTATGACGGAGCTATTGTAATGAAAGGCTCTATTCAGCTGTTCAAAAATGATTTTTGACTGAATGTCATTGGAGGTACGCTTTAAACCTTTGTGGCATGGAAAGGGGTTACTTGAACAAATGACTGCAGTTTATCATTTGTAACTCTGATACAATGGTCTCTGAAATCTGAATAATTGTCAATTGAGATGCTTGCTATATTATGTAATATGAGCAGATCGAGTGTGTGTTTGTTTGTTTTTTTTGTTTTTTTTATAAATCATCATCTAATTAAAGCCTTATTTGTATTCCGCACAGAACCCTGTATATACAGTTGTTTTTAAGGTTGATGGATCAGTGGTGGTCCATGCACTGTAACCCACACAATCGCACATTTGCCCCCCTGTGAATGGAGTAGTGTGCACGCTGCAGTCACTTTTTATCTCTATGTGCTGTACTTGGCTTACTTTCTGTAATATCTTAGAGATGAATGCAGCATACTTTCCTGACCTGCCACTCCATTCACTTGGGACCTAATTCTCTAGATCGCACCCTCACTGATAAGACCGCACCTCCTGCCCTTTCCATAAATCTGCAAAGAACCTTAATTTTTTGATGAACTATTAATTTTTAAAGAGTGAAAACTTTAGACCCTTTTTCACATACTGGTGTGTCCTATCGTATAGGATTCCATACAATCATGGATTATATAGTCGCCCATTAGTTTGCACTGAGTGGTTTCCTTCAGCTTCAGGACCCACGGATAGGACCGTTCATTTAAAAGGAATCTATTGTCAAAAATTTTTTAAAGGCTTTGTCATATCCTTGTGACTTTATGGTAAAGCAAATCTATGAAGCAGCTATACTGAGCTGCCCCATAGATTCCATAGATATTCTGTATAGTGGTTTGGAAAGCTTTTAGTAGAATTCATAAATGATGAAAGAATGATGTCATAATGGCATCGCTGTAGGGCTGTATAGCTTTTTCATGAGAACTAAATGGCATTTGATACTTACTGTAGTTTAGACACGTTTTTAGATGAGCTTAAGCACCATACCGTGATGGGTGCATGTGATAATTCCATTGTCTTTTCACATGTTTAAATTTTAAGAATGTTTGTTTGTTTGTTTTAAAGCCAGCACTACACAGTTGGTATAATATGGAACTTTTTTTTTTCAGCCAGATTTGGACTTAAACAGCCCTGTTCTCATTCCCTTCCTTGCCTTTTAATACTTAGATTGCAGTGACAGGTTACCGTAATACTTAGATTTCAGTGATGAGTTACACTATTTTTTATTACACTGTAATAATGTAAGTAATTTGCCAGTTTTGATTGTCTGCTTCATTGATGAATTCTGATTCTTGAGGGGAAAAAAAAGACACGTTCTAAAATAACAAATAAACATAGATGCGGCATATACACGGTGGGACAGCTCTACTCAGAGGGGCACCTTAAGTCGTTAGTTATGTTAAGGGAAGAGTTCTTACTCCCTCAAAGCGTGTTTTTCTCCCCCCCAAGTATCTTCAGGTTAGGCATTACTTGCAGTCCCATGCAGTCACAGGCCCTGTGTTTCCCAAAATTAGCTCTCCATCTGTGGCATCTGCACTCTGAGGTTAGAGGTGGAACATCAGCATTCTATAAACTTCTTACTACCCCTTCTGAACAGACTAAACCAGCTTGCTTGTCCCGTTGGGAATCTGACCTCAGTCGGACGATTCCCCTCGAGGACTGGTACTCAGCATTGGAGCTTGTCAGGAGGGTTTCCAGGGGGCGGCCCATTGGGAGATGGCCTGTAAAATAGCCCTTAGGTGGTACCGTACTCTGACCCAACTGGCACATATATCCTCCTCACACACTAACCTTTTTTTTTTTTTTAATTCAAACTTTGTTAATTTTTTTCAAAGTACAGAGAACAACAACAGTACCATAGGCAAAATAAGAGAACAGCAGAGAAAATGAGCATAAGACCAAAGACCATGACCATCCATAGAATAACAGCTGTCCATGGTATACGAAAAACAGTCAGGACCAGGCCCAAGCGCAAAGATGCGCTTCAGCATAAAGAGGCCAGAAATAACAATATCAATATAAAATTTGAAAATGGAGAAAGGTAAAGGAGGGGGTGAGGCAGACGGGAGGGTAGGAAGGAAAAGGTAAAAAAAAGAGTGAGGGGGGAGGAGGGGGGGGATGAGTGAAAAGAGCAAAATGAAATGAGTCGCAAACCAGAAAAAACTCCAATATGAAAATAAGTAAAGTCCGCGCAACCATCTGGAAAGAACATGGCAAAAGGAGCTATCAACTCTGTGGATCTTCTTCGTGCAGCCAGGGATGCAGCTGATTTATCCTATGAGGGACACTTGCTGAAGCTGTATCAGGACTTGGCACCTTCTACCCTTCAGAAGCGCCGGGTGCTGAAGCCACTTTTGGATTACCTGCGAGCTAAGGGGTTTAACTATGCCTGGTTATTTCCCTTCGGCTTTTCGGTTCCTCACAATGGCAAGAGATTGGTGGTCCGTATGCCTCAGGACTTGGAGCGCCTATGGGGAGCTCTGAACATCCCTCCTATCACTGTTCCCTCTTGGATGCCGGTGCAGGAAGAGGTGCTACAGTTACCGGCGACTTGGCAACTTCCACCAAGTTGCTCTGAACCCCTGGATGCTGCGTCGGCTTCTGCTGAGAATTGATAGCTCCGTTTGCCACACACTAACCTTTGTTGGAGAGACTGCAGCGCTATTGGCACCAAGGCTACATATGTGGTGGGAATGCCCCCCAGTTTTGGCCTTTTGGAATGCCGTTTTCCAATTTATGTCCCAACTGTCTGGCATTCCGCTGCAGCCGTCCCCGGGTTTAGCGCTATACTTTCTTGATTCAGCGAGCCTTCCGGATACTCTGAGCACTGTATTGAGCCATATTATTTTGGCAGCGAGACTGATGATCGCCCGCCATTAGAAGACTACGTCTTATTTTACTATAGCACAGCTTATTCATCAGGTACACTTAGCCTTCTCCCTGGAACGGTTGCTAGCCTCCAAAAATCACTACTATCACAGAATGAGCAAAAAGTGGTCCCTGTGGTTTGACTACATTGCAAGAGTAAATATGCCCCTGGGTGATTGAGTACTTCCTTGTAGCCTCACTGCCCCTGGTTATGATTACTCCCCGTCTTGGTCCTACTGTACAACTGATCAAGGTATGAAACTGAGCTATGATTCCCCCCCCCCCCCCCCTTTTGGTGTTTTTTTTTTTTTTTGTTCCCCATATTTGAGGGACCTACTATATTTTATTGTATGCTTGCTTCATTGTTATATGCCTTCCAATGCTCTTGATGTATCCCGGGTTATCCCCTAGATGCACAGATTTTGTCCTTGCTAATTTAACTTGCTCCAATTTGGGTCCTCCTCCCTATGTTCTTGTTTTATAATGTTTGTATATGTATGTATAGATGCCACAAGCAATAGGTTGCGCCCTCCGTTATGCATCAGCACTTCTGTAATATCAGGATGCAGATGCTATTACATGGCATCCAGGGACCTAATGAAGGCCCCCAGGTCTGCCTAAAAGTAATACCGCTGCCATGACAAAATAGACTGCCTGTCCGTTTCTTTACTGACAACATAAAACATTGCGCTTCATAAGTTTCTTAACGGTTTCATACCAAGTGCCCTGTAGTCACAAGAACTTTCAACCAAGTACCCCACATGTGGATGTTACCCCACCTGCATGCAGAAGCCAGAGATCATATGATTATGCAGGTACAGTCCTATGAAAAAGTTTGGGCACCCCTATTAATCTTAATCATTTTTAGTTCTAAATATTTTGGTATTTGCAACAGCCATTTCAGTTTGATATATCTAATAACTGATGGACACAGTAATATTTCAGAATTGAAATGAGGTTTATTGTACGAACAGAAAATGTGCAATATGCATTAAACCAAAATTTGACCGGTGCAAAAGTATGGGCACCTCCAACAGAAAAGTGACATTAATATTTAGTAGATCCTCCTTTTGCAAAGATAACAGCCTCTAGTCGCTTCCTGTAACTTTTAATCAGTTCCTGGATAAAGGTATTTTGGACAAACAATTCAAGTTCAGTTAAGTTAGATGGTCGCCGAGCATGGACAGCCCGCTTCAAATCATCCCACAGATGTTCAATGATATTCAGGTCTGGGGACTGGGATGGCCATTCCAGAACATTGTAATTGTTCCTCTGCATGAATGCCTGAGGATTTGGAGCAGTGTTTTGGATCATTGTCTTGCTGAAATATCCATCCCCGGCGTAACTTCAACTTCGTCACTGATTCTTGAACATTATTCTCAAGAATCAGCTGATACTGAGTGGAATCCATGCGACCCTCAACTTTAACAAGATTCCCTGTGCCGGCATTGGCCACACAGCCCCAAAGCATGATGGAACCTCCACCAAATTTTACAGTGGGTAGCAAGTGTTTTTCTTGGAATGCTGTTTCTTTTTGGACGCCATGCATAACGCCTTTTTTTATAACCAAACAACTCAATCTTTGTTTCCAAAATGAAGTTGGCTTGTCCAAATGTGCTTTTGCATACCTCAGGCAACTCTATTTGTGGCGTACGTGCAGAAACGGCTTCTTTCTCATCACTCTCCCATACAGCTTCTATTTGTGCAAAGTGCGCTGTATTGTTGACTGATGCACAGTGACACCATCTGCAGCAAGATGATGCTGCAGCTCTTTGGAGGTGGTCTGTGGATTGTCCTTGACTGTTCTCACCATTCTTCTTCTCTGCCTTTCTGATATTTTTCTTGGCCTGCCACTTCTGGGCTTAACAAGAACTGTCCCTGTGGTCTTCCATTTCCTTACTATGTTCCTCACAGTGGAAACTGACAGGTTAAATCTCTGAGACAACTTTTTGTATCCTTCCCCTGAACAACTATGTTGAACAATCTTTGTTTTCAGATCATTTGAGAGCGGGCTGTCCATGTTCGGCGACCATCAAACTTAACTGAACTTGAATTGTTTTGTAGAAAGAAATGGTCCAAAATACCTTTATCCAGGATCCAGGAACTGATTAAAAGCTACAGGAAGCGACTAGAGGCTGTTATCTTTGCAAAAGGAGGATCTACTAAATATTAATGTCACTTTTCTGTTGAGGTGCCCATACTTTTGCACTGGTCAAATTTTGGTTTAATGCATATTGCACATTTTCTGTTAGTACAATAAACCTCATTTCAATCCTGAAATATTACTGTGTCCATCAGTTATTAGATATATCAAACTGAAATGGCTGTTGCAAATACCAAAATATTTAGAACTAAAAATGATTAAGATTAATAGGGGTGCCCAAACTTTTTCATAGGACTGTATATACTTCTATGTTGGCCACCACATGGCTGGAATTTTATCCACTTACAGCTGCTGCAATGTTAGTATTCAGACTAAATACAAATAATTTAATATTTTAAAAAAATACTTATGAAGCCCACATATTATCCCCAGCAGTGCCAACCACATTCTTTACAACAAGACATCACTTATTGGCGACACGACACAATATACTGCACCAGAAAAACGCAAAACAAACACCACAATGCCACAACACTGGCGCAGCCTGTAGCCCCCTCCTCCAATCTATACAAGCCTGTAGGTAATGATTATTTGCAGACATCTTTAGATTGGTTGAATTAAACAGCCACAGGAGATATAGAGCTGCATGGGGAGTAGGAGTGTGGGCTTATGAGCTCAGTTACTGTGGCTCTCTACTCCAGCAGCACTTCCTTGCTGATCTCTAAAGGGGGAGGAATGGCACCAGTGAATTTGCATATTGCAACAGTGCCCGAGTGAAACACAAACAAAAAAAAATGTAAGGTTTAAAAATCTTAATTTTTTCCTTCCCAACATGTATAAATATATATTATAAAGATACATATTGGGTATTGTTGCCTCCATAACCACCCGGTCAATACAATTGCCACATTATTTATTCCACACTGTGAACACTTAAAAACCTGCAATTTTTTTATTTTTATTTTTTCTTCTTCACCACAAAAAGAACAATCAAATAGTCTTAGGGTCCATTCACACGGAGGAAAATGGTGAGTAATTTGGTGCGGAATTTGGGTTCCTTTTTATGCAGAAAAATGAACCCATTGAAGTCACTGGGAGACTTTTTTTTTTTTTTTTTTTTTCAGCGCTGAAATTCCACACCAAATTCCTCTCCATTTTCCTCTGTGTGAATGGACCCTTAGACTTTCTGTAAGAGGGGGGGAGCAAAAAACTGCAAACGAGATAAGAAAATGGGTTTTTATTGTGCAAAAGTAAAAGTACAAAAGTAAAATTTTGATCACCCCAAGCCTATGGGTAAATATTATTATTATTATTATTATTTTATTTTAAAATGTGTGTGTATGTATTTTTTGTTTTTAAAGGGAGTAAATTAGAAGTTAGGCATGGAGAGGGAGTTTAGCTTAAGGGGTTCTATCAGCAAAATTTTGCTGTATGAGCCCCACATTTGCGTGAATAGCCTTTAAAAAGGCACCGCTAGTCTTATTTTAAACCCCCGTGGGTTTAAAATAAGACTAGTGGGGGGGGGGCGGTAGTGCACGATGCGACGTCATCTTCTGGCACGCCTACCTTGAATTGAATTTGGCTGATAAGGGCTGAGATAGGGAGTCTGTTACCTCTGTATGAAATGCAAGCTGACTCAAATCCAGCTCTGCTACATCAGTTTACACATCAGCGTCATACTGTGGATCAGAGCAGATAGCAGAGCAAGTGAAACCCCGCCCACCAATGTGCGAGAAATCCAGGAAGTGAAGAGAGTACAGAGCCTTCAAGCTGCAGAACAAGAGTTATGGGAATACCCCTTTAAAGAAAACTCCTTTAATGGTCTCAAGAATTTGGCCTAATGGAAAAAATTATTGAGGGGAACATATAATGGTTATAGAACAGTCAATGTATTTTTATGAAGGATGGGGGAGATGGGAAAAAAAAAAGTAAGAGTGGGTAGAGAAAGGACGAAAGATATGAAAAATGAGAGGGTGGAAACTTTTTAAAGGATTTAGGAATTATGAATTGGCTCTAAGGAAGGGGAGAGAAAAAATGTGGTAGAGGAGGAGTGGATATTAAATTTCAGGGGTGTGTCTGAAACAACAAAGTTAGAAGTTAGACTAAAAATTTCTTATAAAAAGAACTATACAGCTCATATTCTTGGTTGAGGCCCTTGTTATACATTGTGGTTCTGTTTAATAGCAGGCTTCCACATTGTTTGTTGGACTTATGGTGTTTTATGTGGTCTCCCACACATTGGATTATCTCTCCAACATACAGTATGTGAGACCTCACACACATTTGATAAGGTAAACCAAAAGTTACTGTTTAAAAAAAAACAACCAAAAACAAAAAACCTCTTTGACTTAGAAGGTTTGGCCCTTGGAACACTGATGGCAGCTAAGGCATGGGTATGCCCCTTTCTTCTGGGTGCTAAGAAACTGTTATTTCGGAATCTTAATGGCTGATCCAACATCAGTGCACACTAGTTTATCCTTAAAGAGAAGTGTGCTTTGTCCTCCACCAATACGTTCTACATTCCTGAAACTGATATTTGTGAATTTGTTTGTAATTGTGCATTAAGGATCAAGTGTTAAAAGATTAACTATACATTACCTAGTGCTGAATTTACCAGTTTCTGACCTTCACGGGGGATACACATATCCAAAGGAAGGCTTTTTGGTAAATTCCAAGACCAGTGTGGACATAGATTTAATTATAGTTCCACTTTTGTGTCTTATTTTACATGTTAAGGCCACTTCCACACACACTGTTAGTGTGTGGTCAGTATTTTGCAGGACTATTTGTAAGCCAAAACCAGAAGTAGAGACTACACAAAAACTATAGTATTGTATAAGTTGCATGTTCTAGAACAGGGGTAGGGAACCTTCGGCTCTCCAGCTGCTGTGAAACTACAACTCCCAACATGCTCCATTCACTTCCATGGGAGTTCCAAAGACAGCAGGGCAAGTATGCATGCTGGGAGTTGTAGTTTTGTAACAGCTGGAGAGCCCTACGTTCCCTACCCCTGTTCTAGAACCACCTGGTCTGTGTAGTTGGTAGGCCAAACCTCAGTCTCCAACTGCAAATCCTCTATTTTGCTATAACCTGATTCCTTCTTAGATAGTTGGCATCTAATACTTTATGCCAGGTATGAAAACAGCAGGCAAAACTCCTTTGATGTTTGATTCACACTAATGTTGCATCGCTGTTGTTCGGGTCCATCAGGGGACCCAGACAACGGTTACACATAGAGCCTGGTGGACCCCTTTTGACTATAATGGAGTCTGTAGGATACTGAAACCATTGATGGAAAGGCCTCTGTGGAGGACTCTCTTTTTTTTTTTTTTTTTTTTTTTTTTTTTTTTCTCCCTACAGAGCAAATGTGAATGAAGCCTAATTCAGGAGAAATCATTTGATGGTAATACCAGAAAAGAACAAATTACAAAAAAAAGTGTGTTCAGTGCCCCATGACAAAGAACAGTCATAACTAGAGATGAGCAAGTAGTATTCAATCGAATACCTCCCTGCCATAGGTATTCGTGTAAGCGGCCAAACACCAAGGGGTTAAGCGCATCGAATATTCGATGCGCTTAACCCCTTGGTGTTCGGCCTCTTAGGGTTCATTCACACTATGTCTTTTGGCTCGTAATTTGGCACGTAGACGCCGCGGGAGCTTTTGCGGGCCGTAAAATCACGGCCGCAAAATAGCGCCGCGTATACGATCCACGCTCCCATTGAAATCAATGGGAGCGTATATAGCCCGCAAAAGCTCCCGCGGCGTCTACGAGCCAAAATACATTGTGTGAATGCACCCTTACACGAATACCTATGGCAGGGAGGTATTCGATCAAATACTACTCGCTTATCTCTAGTCATAACCCTTAGGTGACACCAGACAAAATCTTAGCAGGAAAAGCTATTAAAGCTGAATTATACCATATTAAAGCGTAACTAAACTATTTAACAACTTTTGATATTCGGCCAGCATTTGTGTCGTTAATGCATTTTAAAGGATAAAAATTAAGAGTCTTCAGTAGTTGATATCTTTTAATGGCTGAAAAGCTGACAAATGGCAAACCTTGGAGACTACATGGGCCTCTTCAACAGGCATGGTATACACAATATGTAAAGCATTGCATATTTATATACAAAATGACCTAGGAACATAGTGGTAGATGAGACAAGTGATGTAAAACAGAACTATCAATATAAGGAGGGAAGTAAACCGCCAAAGCAGTAAATACTGGAGCTCCTTGATAAGTGTGATAGTTTTATTGTCCCCTAAGAGCTGGTAGTGATGCCCTCACAAAATCTAAAGAGGGTGTCTAGAATAAAAAATGTTGGTCCCTGTCCATAGCTGCATATGAATTTCCTAATCTGTACTAGGTTTTCAACCAGCGATGTCTCTGGAAATTATATAGGTAGAACTGCAACCTTACGTTAGATTCACACTAGTATTTGGGTTTCCGTCCTTTGGGTCCGCATGGGGACCCAAAAGACAGAGACCCTGTCCGATTTAAAATGCGGTTACATGTGGAAAATCATGGACCGCATAGACTATAATGGGGTCCGCTGGGTTTCTTCCAGTCTTATACTGAAGCCAGTGGAGAAAAAAAAGTCTTCCTTGTAGGCCTTTTCTTGCTGCCGATTTTAGTGAGCCTCTCCCCACTTTTTTTTTTTTTTTTTTGCATTGCACACAAACAACATCAACTAAAAGCTGGTTCAGACTCCCAGTTTTGGAAACCTCTACCATTTTGTCTTACAAATGCTGAGCATTTGATGATAAAAGTATCTTTAACCTGAATCTGCCTGTACAATATGGTGCCATTTGGAGTCCCCTATGTTTTTATAGTACGATGCCTTAACTTATTGAGATCTGCCATGTGAGACCTTGCATATAGATAATAATAATAAATTTTATTTATATAGCGCCAACATATTCCGCAGCGCTGTACAATTTGTAGGGTTCAAATCCAGACAGAAAGATACATTACAAAGAAAATCATATCACACAATGGGACTGAGGGCCCTGCTCGCCAGAGCTTACAATCTATAAGGTAGAGGGGGTTACACAAGAGGTAGCAGGGGCGGCATTGCTTATGCAGAGGTCAGACACTTTTGTAATAGAGGTGACTGTCATTGCATAAACATAAGACTTTATGAGCAGTTGACAGTCGTGTCCTGTAACATGTGGATGGAGCTTGGACAGATAAAGTTATCCTTAGATGACATCATATCATGTGGGGAAGTGTGGGAGTGGAGACAGAGGAGGGTTAAGGGTTTACGTTAGACATTGTGATAGGCCTGTCTGAAAAGATGCGTCTTTAGTTTGCGTTTGAAACTGTAGAAATTGGGAGTTAATCTGATTGTCCGGGGTAGAGCATTCCAGAGAAGTGGTGCAGCTCGGGAGAAGTCTTGTATACGAGCGTGGGAGGTTCTGATAATAGAGGATGTAAGTGTTAGGTCATTGAGTGAGCGGAGAGCAGGGGTTGGGCGGTAGACAGAGATGTTGTTCTACTTTTTAGGGTCATGAAAATACAGTATTTAGTATTTTATATAGACTTAAAAAGTAGGAAAAAAAGTCTTTTCACAGACATTGCACCATTCCTATCCATGGATAGTTTGATACTGGAACTCAAACCAGTCTACCTTCACCAAGTATATTCCTTCTCCACCATCATGTTAAAGAGCACACAACAGTGATGAAGAATATACTTTGTGTGTTACCCTTTTAGATTTAGAGAGAAACTGCTTTTGAAGTCTTGTGCACTGGGGATGCGCCTTCAGGCTTGGGGATCACTGCTTGTTCTACTCAAGTAGGAAGGAGGTTATAGCAGTGGGAAGATGAGCTCTCACTGCATTGGGTGGTGCAAACAGGAGTAAAGTTCTGAGTGGCAAGAGCAGTACTCCTAGAGCAGAAGCTCCGCCCTGTTGCACCAGCTGCCTCATTTACATAAAACTTCAAAGCTGTTATTTTCAGAATCTATAAAAATGACATAATTACAAAAGTATGTTGTTTATCTTGGTAGTGTGCTCCGTAACATGGTGGCAGCAGTTGAATACACTTTGAGGGGGTGGTAGACTTTCTTTAACCTTGTCACTACCGGGGAAATTTCAGGTTCAGGACCAAACACATTTTTGGGATTTTTGTATGTGCGGTTTTGACGGTTATAACATTTTTAGCATACGCGTTGCTCTACTAATTTCTGCATATTTTTCAGTGACACATGGGGCTTGATTTTTATTTTGCATTCGTTTAAAAACTCTCTCTCTCTCTCTCTCTCTCTCTCTCTCTCTCTCTCTCTCTCTCTCTATATCTATATATATATATATCTATCTCTATCTCTGGGAAAATATAAACGAAAGAGGATGGAAAATGTGTCATTTTTCTTTTATCATTTTTATTTATTTTTTTTTTAATTTATTAGCACAACGTTCTACTAAAAACCTTTCATAAAATAGTTTTTCCTCTCCATTATGTTAATTTGGATTGTGTTGTCAGGGGTGGAGCTAGAACCTGTAATAAAGGAGTTTTACTGGAGTATTATTTTTATATTTTTTTAAAATTATCTTAATTTTTTAAATTTTTTTGGCTCCCCCCCCCCCCTCTTTTATTTTTTTTACATTGTGTCCCCATAAGTTCATAATAGACCTTTGGGGATATCTGATCGCAGGTTTTTTTTTTTGTTTTTTTTTTGTGGTAGAGGCTGACTTCCCCTGTAACTGGGGCTGATACATTAAGCCCCAGCTCCAGAAGGAATACAGCCTCCTGCCCATGACTGTCTCAGCTGATCTGGGTTCTGTAGGACCCAGCAGCTCTTACAGCCTCTGATCCCAGTGCATCAGGTGATTGCTGGGCCAGAGGGGAGCCGCATCATGGCTATGGCATGGATACAAAATAATTGAATGGCGAAGTTCCTAACAATTAATTGAGCCGATTGGCATATATTATTTATATACTGTATGTGTGTGTGTGTATGTATATATGTATATGTATATGTATATATATATATATATATATATATATATATATATATATATACACACTCACCGGCCACTTTATTAGGTACACCATGCTAGTAACGGGTTGGACCCCCTTTTGCCTTCAGAACTGCCTCAATTCTTCGTGGCATAGATTCAACAAGGTGCTGGAAGCATTCCTCAGAGATTTTGGTCCATATTGACATGATGGCATCACACAGTTGCCGCAGATTTGTCGGCTGCACATCCATGATGCGAATCTCCCGTTCCACCACATCCCAAAGATGCTCTATTGGATTGAGATCTGGTGACTGTGGAGGCCATTGGAGTACAGTGAACTCATTGTCATGTTCAAGAAACCAGTCTGAGATGATTCCAGCTTTATGACATGGCGCATTATCCTGCTGAAAGTAGCCATCAGATGTTGGGTACATTGTGGTCATAAAGGGATGGACATGGTCAGCAACAATACTCAGGTAGGCTTTGGCGTTGCAACGATGCACAATTGGTACCAAGGGGCCCAAAGAGTGCCAAGAAAATATTCCCCACACCATGACACCACCACCACCAGCCTGAACCGTTGATACAAGGCAGGATGGATCCATGCTTTCATGTTGTTGACGCCAAATTCTGACCCTACCATCCAAATGTCGCAGCAGAAATCGAGACTCATCAGACCAGGCAAAGTTTTTCCAATCTTCAATTGTCCAATTTCGATGAGCTTGTGCAAATTGTAGCCTCAGTTTCCTGTTCTTAGCTGAAAGGAGTGGCACCTGGTGTGGTCTTCTGCTGCTGTAGCCCATCTGCCTCAAAGTTCGACGTACTGTGCGTTCAGAGATGCTCTTCTGGCTACCTTGGTTGTAACGGGTGGCTATTTGAGTCACTGTTGCCTTTCTATCAGCTCGAACCAGTCTGGCCATTCTCCTCTGACCTCCGGCATCAACAACGCATTTCCGCCCACAGAACTGCCGCTCACTGGATGTTTTTTCTTTTTCGGACCATTCTCTGTAAACCCTAGAGATGGTTGTGCGTGAAAATCCCAGTAGATCAGCAGTTTCTGAAATACTCAGACCAGCCCTTCTGGCACCAACAACCATGCCACGTTCAAAGGCACTCAAATCACCTTTCTTCCCCATACTGATGCTCGGTTTGAACTGCAGGAGATTGTCTTGACCATGTCTACATGCCTAAATGCACTGAGTTGCCGCCATGTGATTGGCTGATTAGAAATTAAGTGTTAACGAGCAGTTGGACAGGTGTACCTAATAAAGTGGCCGGTGAGTGTGTGTATATATATATAAAAAATTAATTTTTTTTGTTAAACTTCCCAGCACTACTAGAGGCATATTTTAAGTTTTCTAACCATTATCTGTCATAATTGTCATCATAGGTCTTCAGTTTGCTGCCAATGGGTATGACCATGAATGCATGAACGTCCTATGGTTTGGGTCTCGGTTTTATTATTGTGGTCAAGTTATCTAATGGTGTGTGTGCGTGTGTGTTATCCCTGCCTGTTTGTCTTCCTGCATATTATTTTTAGAGCCTTTTTTTTTTTTTTTTTTTTTTCTTGTAGAGACTTTTTGGTGCTGGTAGATAAATAATAATAAATGAGGATGTTAGAGTACATCTAGCTTTCTCTTATCTTTATATACTGAGTTGTTAGTACCCCTTCAGTTATTAAAGCAGTGACTCTTCTAATACTGTATATACTCGAGTATAAGCCAAGTTTTTCAGCACAGTCTTTTTGTCTTGAAAAAGCCCCCCTCGGTTTATACTCCAGTCAAGCAAAAAAAAATATTTATTTTTTTTTGTGGGGAAATCTGTGACCAGCCGCAATAGTAGTGTATAGGATTTCCCATAAAATAGTGATAAGAAAGAAGAAGCTTTAAAAAAAATAATAATAAAAAAAATGTTCTAAATCACTGTTTTCCCTAGAATACATATAAAAGTAGAAAATGACTGTGAAACAATACACATTAGGTATCCCTGTGTCTGAAAGTGCCCGGTCTACTAAATATAGGGTATCTGCAGTGCTCCTGTTCCATTGGGAAGGGGTTAATAGGAGCACTGCAGATACCCTATATTCAGCCAGCCTGAACTCCAAGTGGGGGAAAAAAGCTCAGTCCTCAAGCTCAGGGAAGAGGCAGACAGACAACCAAAACACCCCCTCCCCTTCCCCAGCACCTACTGCACCCAAAAACTCAGACCATTTTAATTTTTGAAATTTTCCAGTAGCTGCTGCATTCCCCCCCCCCCCTCGGCTTATACTCGAGTCAGTAAGTTTTCCCAGTTTTTTGTGGTAAAATTAGGGGCCTCGGCTTAAATTCGGGTCGGCATATACTCGAGTATATACGATAAGTATCGTTTTTGTAAGTGATTTAATCTCCTTTCTTTTAACGTACACTCTTATGCATTTCCCAGTTTATTTGGTAGCCTTTTTTTTTCTCTTTTGTTATTGTCTTTAGGCTATCAGTTTCCCAGTCCCCATGCTAATGTCATACTAGTCATGTAAGCTACAGATCATACACAGGATGGGCACAGCAATGATGTCTTTAATGCGGCGAGTTCATTCATAAGTATGGGTAGTGTCTCAGACTACTGCAGCCCACAGTGCATAGGGTAGTCTGAAAAACTAGTGCTACCCATTGTAGAAGACAGCAGAGGGGACCAGGAATTGGTGTGTGTATATGGTTCAGTGACTCTAAAGGAGACTACAGGTTACACGTATTATACATTCCCCAGTTTATGTTAAGATGTTAGATAAAACCAGAGAATCACATAAAGAAGAAATATACAGAGTATGATTTAGGGTGTTGGTATAGCTCTCCAGTATTGCTGATGGTGTTGAGAGCAGATACCTGAATTATCTGCTGCTGACTGCTACTATTTCCGAGGGAGTGACAGTAAGTACTTATGAGTACGTATGTTACAATAACTGCAAATATAATAATGCACTTCACTAACACATCAGTTAAACTAGCTCCAGAGATTGAGTTTGATATTGCAGTTAACTTCCTGTTAATCTGGGATGTGACTATTTTAATCACATTCCAGATTATCAGTATTTCCGGGCCATCTGGTACCAAATAGATATACTGTATCTGTCAAACTAGAAGAGTCTTCTGATTGTTGTGAGTTTCAAGATTGCTTCATATACAAAAGGAATAATGCAGAAGTATCCCTAAACAAGCAGGTAGCTGAAAACCAATACGTATTAAAGTGAGGACTGCCAGGGACTGCCAATAAAACAGTTTTGCTAGAGCAGGGGTAAGCAATTTTTTTTTGTACGGTGTGACTATTTGCATTAGAAAACAAATTGGTGCTCTGTGTGCCGTAGTTAGTCAACCCCTACATAAGTTATTATAACAGCACTTCCAGTTATAATAGGAATGCAGATTAGTTTTGCCTTAGATGCTCTGTTAGAAGCTTCCATTGCAGGTAGAGCAAAATTCTTGACAAAATAGTGTAACAGGCTGTGCTATTTTGTGCAACAGAATGACAAGCCCTCCATTATACTCAGTATAATGGTTCTTAGTGGCCCTTAACATACCCCACACAGTATGGTGCACCATTGTTGCCCCCCCCACACACACACAGTCTAATGCCCCATTGTTAAGTCCACACAGTATTGTGACCCTCTAGCTCCCCACCCCCTTCAATTATTGGCCCCACAGAGAACGATGCTCCACTGGTACACAGAGTATAGCCCATTAGTGGCCTCACACAGTATGATGCGCCTTTAGGTATCTCCCATAGTATAGTGTCTCATTGGTGTGTCACAGAATATGTTCCAGTATTTAACCCCTCTGTGCTCTATGTTTTATATCTGCATCTGCAAACATCGATCCAATCCATAAATTTGCAGCTGAGGGGAGAACCATGTTAATATTCATTTCACTCAGCCTCCTCCATCACACCTGCACTAGTTTGCAGATTTACAGACCAGATCGACGGATGCCGGTACCGGAGGCTGATCAAACAGAGGAGACACGATAATCAGTTATAAAGCACATGGCACAAAGGAGGAAGTAGCTGTGTCAGGGAGTCATGGCATGTGCGCCAGGGGTTGCCATCCCGTGCAGTAGAGGGTAATTGATTCCAATAGCGAGGTGTTTGATCTGAATAAAACAGCAGGTAGAACCTTGCGAACACTGTATTAACTAAACTGAAATATGCAATGTAAACAAAATCATGTTGGTTATCTTTGTTGATCAGTTTTGGTAATTTTTCAATTAATCGACCAGCCCTAGTATAGGCCCGCTATTCGTCTATGGTACATCTTCTCCTCCCTGGCTGCAGTGACTTGGTGCATGTGAACGTTCACTATCCTGTATGCCCAGGCTGAGCATGCTCCCTTTTGTTGCAATGGCTGCTCTCTAAGTACAAGCAGCTTCTTGGCTTTCTGTTGGTGCTGATCAGCTGACAATTTTACCCTTAAGTGTATAGATTACGTCTGAGGAATCCAGCTAGTTGCCGCTAGTTTAGGAATCTATAATGCCCTCTGTTCAGGTAGTATCTGTCAGGGTTTATATATTTTTGCTGCATGGAATGGAGTTGTAGGCTGTGCTATTCCTTGCAGTGGCATCCATCTGCAGTGCTGATGACATTGAACTCTTTGTGTCAATTTCACTTATGCATCAGGCGCTTTCTTGGTGTATATGACCAGTAGGTGGGTGGGACGTAGTGTGAAAGTAGCCTAATTTTTTCCATACGGTTAATACCATCAGATTGATGGAATTTAATATACGCTATTTAAATCTCCTGTCAGCAGACTTGTACATGCTTTCAGTGCTGGCAAGATTGTTTTTACAAGTGTTAAAGCAGGACAGGTTTCTAATACACACATACACCAAGTGTACAGTAGAAATAAAGTGTGAAATGTGACCTAGATGTTCTTGCCCATTCACATGGGACATGAGCCAAGTACAATTAGTGTCAGGGAAGAAGCTAAAAGATAATTCACTTGCTGTATTGCAAAGTAACGGGGGGGAGGCTGGGAGCTATACACAGTATTAAAAAAAAAAAATGCCATTGATTTAAAAAAAAAAAAAAAAGTGGTACAACTTAAACTTTAAAAAGGGTAAGGGGGTGTTCACACTACTGTTGCTAATGTATGCTGCTGTCTTTCATCAAAGGATGATGGCAACGGACATTAAAGTGTCACAGACTGATTCTTTGTCCATTCCCATTGGCACGAAGGTAAACAACATGATGAATGCTATCTTGAGTCATGTTTGTTTACTTGTAACAGAAGATAAAGGCCTCCTTCCATCATGAAGACAGCAACGGACATTAGCAACAGTAAAGGTTTCTCTTATATGTTTTATGTACAGCTTGTACTCCTAAACTCAAGCTGCATATTTACAATAGATTTATCAAAAGTGAAATTCATAATAAGGGCATTTCTGATTTTATAAATGGAAATCCATATCTATATCCTCTATATGATGAAGAGGGAACAACTATGTTAAGTGAACAAAGTGAGTGGGACCAAAGACTATCTTTCCAGCATCAAAAATACTAAAACTGGTAGTTTTACTGAATTTAGCAATATGGGGAGTCACAAGTGATAATTTGCCCTGAAGAACATTGAATATAATGGTGACATATTGTTCAGGTTGTTTCCATATTTGTTGGTACCTTTTAACATTTTATACTTTATTAACAGTAGAGAAATCATGTTGTGAACAGGACCACTGAGGGCTTTCAGTAACTGTATCCATAGCCAATCCGTCATCTCCTCAGTGGGGTTGTCAGGCTGCACATGCCGAGCAACCAGTTGTCTTTCTGTATTTTACTGTTAAGGGCTCGTTCACATCTGCGCCCAACACTCCGTACTTCAGGTTTCCGTTTCCTGCATAAAACAGATGCAGGAGACGGAAACCTGCAGGAGTCTCTCATACCCATTCATTTGAATGGATGAGAAAGATGTACGGCCGTGAGCGGCGGTGAGCGTTTTATGCTCTCCACCGCGAAACCGGGTTTTATAATCTGGACACAGAGTCGGACATGCAGTACTCTGTGTCCGGATTTTAAAAAACGGTTTCGCGGCGGAGAGCATAAAACGCTCACGGCCGGACCCGGTCTGTGCTTTCCGTCTCCTGGCATGCAGAAGACGGAAACCACAGAACGGACAGCTGAATGCAGGTGTGAACCTAGCGTTAGTGGTAAATTGAGGTACATTTCGATGTAATACCACCCACTAAATCTAAAGAAACTTTGTGCCATCCTTTATTTGTAAGCTTCAACCTGCTCAGCTACTGTACATTAGAATTACAGGCTTCTCTGAGTCTTCCAATTTATGCATTCTCCCTATGTTTATGTATATAAGTGCAGGCATGGGTTTGCTTTCTACCAAGTGACGTTTTCAGAAGTCAAAATTCACTGATCTTATTTAAAGCTAATTTAATAGCCTAAAATAAATCCATACAATATTTGTTTGATAAATGCCATATTCACACTTGTGCCAGATTTTAAGGTAAGAATAGTGCTGAATGCCACTATTGTCAAAATGACAGAAACCTGGTAGACTTGAGTATAAGTCAATTGGATCCTTTAACTACTATTGGGGTCCATTGTACACTAAATATTTTATTGGCCTCAATAATGAATAGAAGATGTTATGGTTTTAATGCCTTTTATAGTAACCAATATTACCCCATAATGCCCTACTACAGCAGCTGTTCCATAGTTCTTATACTATTATTTTTTTTGTGCAGGATTACATTGCGATTGTTTGAGAGAGGTTTTTAGTTACCCAAGCCTACTTGTATGGTATTCAGGGGGTTCTTGATCTAAGTCTAATTTTCCTGTTTTAAAGGGGCTCTATCAGCAAAATCATGCTGATAGAGCCCCACATATGCGTGAATAGCCTTTAAAAAGGCTATTCAGGCACCGCTAAAGTTATATTACACTACCCCCCAATTTTAAAATACCCTAAAAAAAGATTGTGATCAACTTACCCATCATGCACGGTGGGCGGGCATTCAGGGTCCGCCGTCTTCATCCACACCTCTTCTTCCTGCGATGTCCTCGGGTCCCGTCTAAGTCGCGAACTGACATTGCTAAAAAATGGCCTGGGCGCATGCGCAGTGGCATGCTGCTTCTACTATGGCTATACTTCAGTATGTGTATTTTTGTATATATCCATATAGCTATATTCTTTATTCTCCTTATGGTTGAAGTAGCTTTCCATATTTGTCTCAAATAAGGGATAGATTCTGCATTTAAACTGGGTGGTGGGGGGGTTACATAAAAATTCAATAGTATTGAAGTTTTGTGTTGCTGATGCCATGTACAGAGTATTACCAGTAGGATCTGCTCATTTTTGCTTGCATTGCTTTGACTGTCTATGTATTTCCTTTTGCTCTTTAGGCACTGGAGAAAGTGGAAAAAGTACATTCATCAAACAAATGAGGATTATCCATGGATCTGGCTACTCTGATGAAGATAAGAGGGGCTTCACTAAGCTTGTCTATCAGAACATATTCACAGCAATGCAAGCTATGATCCGGGCTATGGAGACCCTTAAAATTCCATACAAGTATGAACACAACAAGGTAAATTTCACTTAAATTTCTCTGTAAAACAAGATGAAGGACCCAGTTAAACATGTTAACTACTATGGTAAATTTACCTGATATTTGATTGATTTTACCTGCTCTGTTTCCACACCTAAACCGCTGTAATGTCTGATGGGCATCACCATTGGCAATTCTATGAGGATGACGTCAAAATGAGTAGAATCCACTCAAATATAACTCAGATTTGAATGGCACAAACTCAAATTCTTATTCGATGCACACAATGATGCAAATCTAGCCTCCTGTTTGCTTCAAGTCAACACCGTCTTGAGTTTAAGCTCTCGCCCTGCTTTCCTTCATCCTGTGCTACCTGTTCAGTCAGTATTATGTATGCCAGCTGGCTCTGCTGGAGGTATGGTTATCCGCTCTTCAATATTCTCCTAAATAAGCAAGGAAATTATTAACAGTAATTTTCTTCATTGTAAAGCTTCATTCACACTTATTAGTATTTGATCAGTATTTACTTCAGTTTTGTTTTGTAGTCCAAAATTGAAAGACAAAGTAAAAAAAAAATACATGTATAAATGTTTGTCTTATGACAGTCTGTATTTAGGATTCACTTTGTTTCTAAATGTTATAGATTAAATAAGTGTGAAGTAAACGTTACTGTGTGACGGGAATATGACTAATCTGTAATCGTGATATTGTGCGGTGTCACCTGGGCAGAGCCTGTAAGGGTCAGTCCATATAATTACATGATACAAGAAGTCTTGGTTTCTACAGAAGTAAATGAGGATAAATCTGTGTCTCTCAGGTACATAATGTCACTGAAGCCAGATTTTGACTATTGCTACCCAACCTATTGGTCCTGATGTCTAGTGTTAGAAGCAGCAAGAAAAAAAACTAGATTGCACTAGCCTTTGGATCTTCTTTGTTCGAGTCCACATGGAGACACGCAAAACTAAGAGCCTGTCCACTTCAAAAGTGGTTACCCATGGACATTATAGTCTCATGTCTTCTTTCTCCCAGTTTTAGGCTGAATCTGCGGCAAAGTCTCCCAATGCAGATGTGAACCTAGCCTTACACATAGAATTCCTTAAAGAGGACCCTTCACCATTTTGCCCACAGGCAGTTCTATATACTGCCGGAAAGCTGACAGTGCGCTGAGTTCAGTGCACTGTCGGCTTTCCCGATCTGGGCCCAGTGTGAAGAGCTTACGGTCCCGGTACCGTAGCTCTTCTATGGTCAGAAGGGCGTTTCTGACACTCAGTCAGAGACGTCCTTCTTCACAGCACAGCCAATCGCGCTGTACTGTGAGAGCCGGGAGGAACGCCCCCTCCCTCTGCTCGCAGTACTCGTCCATAGACGAGCATTATCAGGGAGGCTTTATCAGCTTTCTGGCAGTATATAGAACTGCCTGTGGGCAAAATGGTGAAAGGTCCTCTTTAATGAAATGAATTGGGAAGATATGTAACAATATTTATGTAACAATTTTTCAGTAATCTTGATGTGACTTTTTTTTTTTCTTTCTTCATTGATGGTCCATCTAAAGAGGACAACTGGCCTCAAACACTGCACAGATCAGGTGTTCCAGCAGCCTCCAGGTGACTAGGAGCTTGTGCAGCGCTCTCCCTCTTTAAGTAATAGGAACTGCTCAGAAGCCCCATCCACTGTATAGCGGTAGATCCTGGGTAGCAGCACTGCTATTACTTAAATAGGATAAGTGCTGCACTTTGCTCCATCCACTTGCAGCTTCCAGCACCCTGAGGATGCTGAAACAACTGATCTGTGTGACATTCGGTTGTCTGACGTCCACAGATCACATACTGATGAGCTATCCACAGGATAGGTCATCGGTATGAAAAATAAATTTGGAGCTGGAAAACCCCATTAATGGGCTGTCAAAAAATAGGATATGACCTATGTTTCTCAGTTTTAACAGATCCTTCATTAGACTGCAGTGTTCTTCACAACATTTGTGTGCATGTAACCAAAGTCTTTAATGTTAACCCTAAGGTGGATTTTGTGATTTATTTATTTATTTATTTATTTATTTATTTTTTTAATTTTTATTTTCTTTTGTGCTGCATGAGTGCTTCATATCTCTGCACCATTTCAGACTACTACTCTGAAAACGCTCAAATCTACTTTCTAAATGACATAAAAAATTAATAGTTACCCATTTTCTGATTATCTGGAGAAAATCTATTTCCCCATTTCCAGAAACAGATAGCCACTACTACTCCACCTCCCCTACTCCCCCCCCCCCCCCCCCATCAATCCACCCGATTATACTTACCATTAAGGCTTCTTACGGCGGGATAGCTCCTCCCTCTGTAATGATTCTGGCTGTGTGGATTTCCCTCTACTGTGCTTCCACACATGCACAGTAGAGGTGGATCACTTCTGCTGAGAAGGAGTACAGGAGCAGTACATGAGGAGCTGTCTCACTGGAAGAAGCGTGGAGGGTAAGTATATAATATGGGTCGGCGGTTGGGCTAAGTAGGCAGGGAAAGGGAAGGATAGCTAGAGAGACAGGGAGGGGGGAGTGAGGAAGGATGGGAATAGTAATGTGAGAGGGGTTAGTGAGGAAGTTACATAGCAGGAAGATGAGCATGTAAACAAAAGCAGAAGATACCAGGAGCTCCCAGAGACTCCCGGAAATCACTCAAAACACACTAAAAGGTATTTGAGTGCATTTATTAACCCATTAATAGCACTAACAGACTTTTTTATTTATTTATTTAAAAAAAAAATACCAAAAAAAGTATTTTGCCCGGAAAACCCCTTTAAATGGAGTAGCATTTGACTGTACAAGTCTTTGGAGGAGGGAGGAAGGGCAGCATGAAACATAGAAACAGACACAGGCAAACAGAGGCTTCTTCAGAACAGAATCTCCACGGCAGACTTTATAGCAGTTTGTCTCCACCTACAAGCTCAAGGACAACTGAGAACTGGAACAAGAGACGAGAAGCAGTAGAAAATGTAGAAAGCATGTTGTCTGATTACCAGATATAGTGGTGTTCCTTATTTGTCTGATTACCAGATATAGTGGTGTTCCTTATTTACACACATATGGTATCTTATCCTGAAAAGTCTTACAAAAAAGTCAGGTACACTTTAAACTACATTGATCAAAAAAACGCAAATGGTTCACAGTTTTTGAGACATGGAACAATGTAGTCAAATGTCCATGGAAAGTGGTTGCTTCCCGATTTTATATTTACCTTTAAGCTAGTTTCACATAATGTTTAGTTTATGGTGGTGGTATTTTTTTTGTTTGTTTTTTTGTTTAAGCATTTTTAATTTTTCTGGCTAAAACAGTGTGGTCAGCTGATAAATCTTCCAGCCGAATATAATATTTAAAGGCTCCATACACAGCTTTAATGTTTTAATCAAAACACAGCATTCATATTATATTATGAATTATATTATTATTCATACAATTTAATTGATTGTTTTATTATTATTGTGCTTATATAGCCCTTTAGTGCCTGGCCTGTTTTAGGCCTTAATGACTGACTGATATTTCATCTACAAAGAGTTGGGGCTGGCCACTTTTCTCCCTGCATTTTTAATGCGGAAACCTCATGGACCCCATTATAGTCTATGGGGTTTGTCTGGTTTCCTAAGGTAACCGCTTTTTTTTTATACGAATTCGGGTTTCCGTTCGGGTGAGTCCGCTCAGGCTCTGTTCCCACGGAGTAACGCGCTGCTCATTTAGATACGTAAACGCGTGTCAGAGCGAGGCGCTTCAAAACAGATCCCATTGATTTCAATGGGTACTGGCTTACGCGCGCTACACATTGAAATCAATTGGAGGATTTATAACCCATTGATTTCAATGGGTATCGTGCATAAGCCAGCACCCATTAAAATCAATGGGATCTGTTTTGAAGCACCGCGCTCTGACACGTGTCTAAATGAGCGGCGCGTTACTCTGTGGGAACGGAGCCTCAAGGACCCCCGAATGGAAAATCTAATGCAAATGTGAACTTAGCCTAAGGGTCCATTCACACAGAGGAAAATGACGCTGAATTTCAGCGCTGGAAGAAAAAAAAAGCGCCTCCCATTGACTTCAATGGGTTCCTTTTTCTGCCAGCAGAACTGAAATTCTGTTAGCAGAAAAAGGAACCATTGAAGTCAATGGGACGTTTTTTTTTTTGTTTGTTTTTTTTTTGGGGGGGGGGGGGGGGTTCAGTGCTGAAATTCAGCATCAAATTCTGCGCTATTTTCCTCCATGTGATTGGACCCTAATATAACAGTTTGGCCGCCTTTTTTCTGAAACAGGCCCTTCTCAATTTCATGCTGTAGATATTGCACTATGGTCAACACTGCAGTCCGAAAATATATGATCTTTTTTAGTTTATAGTGGTTGGATATATAGGTTTAACATGAAATAAAAGTGACATTTAACCTTCACCCCATAGATGCAGACTACCAACATCTATATATTTTTATTTTTTTTTCCATTCTCTCGCTTTTGGTTCTACATACAGTGAATGTAAATTATGTTTTTGGTTTTCTTTCTCATTTTTCCATAGATGCCAACGATGAATAAGTATTATGAAGAAAATATTTTTACTGTTTTCTATAATGTGTATTTTTATGGAACTAGAAGGAAATGTTTATTATCTCTTTAGTGACAGACTTAGCAACCAATCATCTGGTTTCCTGCAAGAGATAACTGGTGACAGTTGAGTTCTCTTCTTCCTGGGTAGCTGCTGTTATTGTACTTAGTAAATGTTCACATTACATCATAAATTATGGTGAAAGTGATGTGGTGTTTTAATTTGAAAATGAGTCCCAATTTTTTATATTTTAACTTTAATCCAAAATTTGTATTATATCACATTATATTAGTAAATACTAAAATTTGGCCATGTTTTGATAAAAATCTTTTCTCTGTATCTAACGCTTTTCTCTATTTGCATTCTTGGTTTCAGCGCTGTGTGACATATTAAAAAGCTTAGCCAGTGAATAATATGACCACATGGTTTATTATGTGTCCCAAGGTAATACCAATTTAATAAAATAAAAGGTCTTCCTTAGGATAAGTCATAAGTATCAGGTTAGTGGGGGTCTGTCACCTGGTATCCCCACAGTCCAAAAAGCAGAAGCTGCAGCACAGTAAGTACAGAGTGCCAACCACTGTGTAGTGGCCATGGTGCATTACTGGAGCTCAGTCCCCTTTTATATGTATAGCAACCCAGGATGGCCACAATATAGCAGATGAAGGGGTGTGTGTGTGTGGTTTTGTTTTTTGGGAGTGGGGTGTTTTTTTTGTTTTTTTTTATTTGTTTGTTTGTTTCAAATGTTAACATTACACAGCTTTTTTTTGTATTTTTCCTCTTAGAGATTATTCTTGACCCTCTTTTTGCGGAATCTCTTACTTTTTTTATTACTCAGATTAGATTGTAAACATAAAAGGTAGAGTTGTACACAAGTTACGTTGCCATGGTTATGTTTTCTTGTTACAAAGTAAAATCCTAACTTGGATCTGCCCTTAAAAGGGAGTCTGCCACCAGGAAGTTAGATATCAGACCAGCCACATTGCATTGTAGGGAACGATATGCTGAGCATCATCATCTCTAGCTAGTCCAACATATGCACAGTTTCCTTTTCTCCCCCCCCCCCCCCCAAAAAAAAAAAAAAAAAAAAAAAGATAAAAGTTCTGGCATGCCCATTGCTCTTGAGCCTCTTTTTTCATATTTATGAAAATTTAGATTTTTTTTCAGGGAAATATCTGATAGCATGATAGTGATAACACCCCCTGACAGTACACCTCTATAGTTTTGCACTGGCGGTGATGATACCCAGTTTCTAAAACTAACAGAGCCAATTTCTCGGCAAACGAGGTAGATAACAGCAAAACTGCTGGAAAGCTGACAGTGCGCTGAATTCAGCGCACTGTCGGCTTCCCCGATCTGTGCCCCGGGTGAAGAGCTATCTGTGCTGGTACCGTAACTCTTTACAGTCAGAAGGGCGTTCCTGACACTCTGTCAGGACCGTCCTTCTGTACAAGCTGCGCCAATAGCGCTGTGCTGTGTGAGCGGGGAGGAACGCCCCCTCCCTCTGCTCACAGTGCTCGTCCATAGACGAGTATTATCAGGAGGGGGGAGTTCCTCCCCGCTCGCACAGCACGATAGGCGCTGCTGTGAAGAACGACGTACCTGACTCACTATCAGAAACGCTCTTCTGACTATAAAGCGCTACGGTACCAGCACCGATAGCTCTTTACCTGGGACACAGATCGGGAAAGCCAACAGTGCGCTGATTTCAGCACACTGTCGACTTTCCAGCAGTATATTGAACTGCCTGTGCCCAAATCAGTGAAAGGTCCTCTTTAAATATCATCTTTGCAGTCTAATAAAATATCATATTTTTCAGACTATAAGACGCACTTTTTTTTCCCAAAAAAAAATTGGGAGGAAAATGGGGGGTGCGTCTTATAGTCCGAATGTGGGTGTTGGGAGAGGGGTGGAGAAGCATGGCCACAGCAGTGTACAGCAGAGACCCGGAGCTAATGCCCGCAATCGGAGTCCAATCTGATCGCAAGAATTACCACCTGTTACCCCCCTCCCCCTTCCCCAAAGGTTTTAAAACTGTCCCTGGGCCCAATGGGTACCTTTATTGTTGCAGGCGGCCGCCTACATAATGAGATCGCAGGAACCGTCCTGTTCCTGTGACACTAGGTGCCTTATGAAGGCTCCCAGGCTTGTCATAGGGATATTGATATGGCGGTTGGTCTATATATAGCCTCAATAGTAATGTACAGAATCTCTCATAGACTATGGGACTTGCAATCAAATGATTGCAGGTTCAAGCCCCCCAGAGGAAGGCAAATAAAATAGAGTAAAATAAATAAATAAAAACAAAAGTTCAAACGCCCCCCTCCCCCTTTCCCTAGAATACATATAAAAGTAGAAAATGGCTGTGAAACACATACACATTAGGTATTCCTGTGTCTGAAAATGCCTGATCTACCAACTTATAAAAGTGCAGAACTGCTGGGTTTTTTTTTTCCACTTTTCACCTCTGATTTGAGTAAGTTGTGATCAAAGCAAATAGACATTCTCCAAAAGTACATCTGGTCCTGCAAAAAAGTGGCCTTGTAGCTATTGCAAAACTACAACTCCCATATACAGTATTTATGTTGTTAAAGATTTTACCAGATTTTTTTGCTTCAAATTTTCAACGCTCCAGTAAGAGGCAGTCGGTCTACATGCTCAGTATCACAGCCCTGCGGACACTGCCCTTCTGACAGTACATGGCCAAAATAGCATATCGGACACCAAAATGAACAGCTTTGATTCCTCTGGGATAGTGAGGGCATCGTAGGGTCATGTCTTCAGGAGTCGCAGTACCATAAACTAGCCTCTGAGAAGCCCTCTTGTAGCAAGACCCAGTGCTTAATCAGTACGTATTCATTTACATATCTGCATGAATCAAAGCTGCCTGCCCAGTTTTACAGCATTTTGTCATTTCTGTATTGATGCATTATTATTTTTGTTAATTCATGGCCTCAGTTTGTCGAAGGTGGTTATGCCATCAACATGATAAAAACAGATAAGGCTTGATGGGTAGAAAGAAATGTATCCTAGTTTAGCATATTTGTAGATGTTGCTTGTAATATAATTTTAACCTTGAACCTGGCTGCCAGGGGACCCGAACAAAGGAGAACTGAACCATTAAACCAGCATTTTCCCGCAGACACCAGCTGTCCCAGTAGGCTATAATAGGGTTCATCAGGTAGCCACCATTTTTATATTGAAACAAGTGAAGAGAAATGACCTACAAGTGTTCTCCAGTGTGTAGTACAAGCAGTCTCATGGTTGCCGGTTCAGGTTCGCTGGGAGCTTAAACAAAAATCCAAAAAATAGCAGCTGCAGAGAACACAAGTGCACTCCTAGTCCCATTCATTTCAATGGATGTTGGAAATAGTACAGCACTTCTCCAGTGTTTCCATCAAAATGAATGGCAGCATCTATGTTCATAACATGGGTTAAACACCCCCGTTCTTGGGATCAGTGGGAGTCTTTCTTGGCAGTCAGTCCCCTACTAATCGGTAATTAATCCTCTAATTATATAAGAAAATTATTTTATAAAATTGTGTCTTGGTATTTTTTCATTATATATATATATATATATATATATATATATATATATATATATATACCAAAAATAAGAAACTTGAGAATCTTATTGAAAATCGGTGTTGAAAAATTGGATTTTATGATTTTTTGCAAAATTGCCCAGCTCTGACTGACTCTGTGGCACCACTACCGCTCTGCTTCCATACAAGTTGAGTTGTAATAGCATGGCTTGGCCACTATGCTTCACTCGCTTCCAACTCTGTACACTGTGTGGTTTCGGGCCTGGCCTTAATCTCGATTAGATGCTAATGGCCTATCCTAACAATAGGCCATCCAAAAAATATCCCAAAATCTTTTCACACAACCTCAGAAGAGATCAAAGCTGTAATGATGCTTCACAATTTTTAGAGACTGGTATTATTTAAGTTTGCTTTCAGAAAATCAGTGAAATGTATTCTTTTTATAAGGTCTGTATGGATCAAAAGACTGTGGATCAGATTTACTTATGAAAATGCACCAGAATTTTGGTGTGATTCATGCCAAAAACTCATACGTAAGCTGATCTCAATTGGCACTAGAAAGACACAGGGTATGGAGCCAGGAGGCAGATTTACTTGAGGAGCTGAGCTGTAGTTCCTCGGCACAGACACTATACAGAGAACAGAACTGTTTGCTTCTGTTTGTTTGTTTGCTTCTGTTCCCCGCAGAGTGGCTGGAGGGAACGGCTGATTGATGGGGGGTTTAAGAGTCTGACCCCTGAAAATCTGCTATTGATAACCTATCCTAACGACAGATCATTAATATCATTTACTGTGTGTGTGTGGTATGTTAATGTATACGCTGTATACCCAGCACAAGAACCTTTTGTGGGGTTTATTGCAGGGAAATACCAGTCAGTAGAACTAAAAAATAAATACTAGGCATTTACCTCTGAATCGCCAATCCAACCGTTACAGGAGTTTGTAGGATAATATATAAAAAAAAACAAAAAAAAAAAACTCGCAAGTCTTCAGTAGGTGATACCTTTTTTAATGGCTAACTCATAATGAAGACAGAAAGTGACGTTTCAAAGCTTCCTCTGGGCTTCTTCTTCAGATATGGCTAACACGGTACTAGAAAAAACATTTTCCTTAGGATAATATAGTGACAGATTTACTTTAAGGAACTGATAATTGGTCACTAACCTTTCGACAAACCTAGAAAACCTAGAGTATATCAATAGTTTGAAAGTTTGTTTTTTTTTAAAAAAAATTCATCGTGCTTAATATATATATATATATATATATATATATATATATATATATATATATATATATATATATCATACTAGCTGGTACCCGCGACTTCGTCTGCGGTGATTGTAGAAGTGGGTATATACAGGTGCGGGTAAGATTTTCGTACTGTGTATAAGGTATGGGATATGAAATGTAACTGTGTATCTTGTTTTTGCTGTAATTCTGAGAATACGTGAGACTTTTGTGTTGAATGTAATTTGTATTTCAGCTGCTATATGGTGTTGGTATAAACTGTACATAGTGTCTTTGGGACAGAGGTATTTCAGGTTAATATACTTCAATATACGACATTGTATGATTTGTTATTTTCCGCCAGTACATGTCAGTTTTGGGCACAGGATACTCTCGAGCACCCACATAAACTCTGGCCCTGTGCATGACAGTTTAGTAACTCCATGCGCCTCTTAGTAATAGCAATTAACCCCCATCATGTCCTTCACATTAACCCTTGTGTAAGAGTTACTGATATGTGAGAGACTTGGAGGTAATAGTTAAGTATCTTCATTATTGAGGTTTATTAGTAACCCTTATATGGGGCCCACAGGGGTTAATTTGAGGGACATGATGGGGTTTATTCCTATTAATATGAGGCACACAGGGGTTAATATGAGGGACATGATGGGGTTTATTCCTAATAATGTGAGGCACACAGGGGTTAATATGAGGGACATGATGGGGTTTATTCCTAATAATGTGAGGCACACAGGGGTTAATATGAGGGACATGATGGGGGTTATTCCTATTAATGTGAGGCACATGGAGTTACTAAGACTAAACTAATAACCCCAAATGCCGGACATTAATGAGAACAGTAATCCTATGTACCTGTGTGTTTTTCAGTGTCACTTTGCTAGCAGCTTCCTCTCCTCCTCGGGGAATGTTAGCAGGATGCAGACCACTATAGCAGGCACAGACCTGAGCGATTAAGCTCCACCCCCTGGGTTTCCTGCACCCCTCTCAAAGGGGAGTGTCCTTATGCTTGAGCTTTAGCAGCCCACTGAAGAGACTTGGACTTCATTTAACTCTTGCAGGTCCTGGGCTGCTGGTGTGCCAGTGAAATATGGCAGGAGTGCCACTCTTGGCATGCTGACCTATGCTGTAGGGGGTAATATGAATTTTGTGGCCTGCTATGGTCCAAAGTGTTTGAGATTGAGATTGACATCGAGTGTAGTGACTATGTTTGTGGAAAATTTCAGCCAAATCGTATGGTCGAAAGTGTGTGAGATTGCAGAAATAGTGATGTGAGTTTGGGTTTTGTGGGGGTCCTGGGAAAAACGTATGTGCGTTATTGTGACGAAAAATAGCCTATTGCGCAATCGAGTGTAGTGACTATGTTTGTGGAAAATTTCAGCCAAATCGGTGGAGCGGGTTTTGCGTGATTGAGGAACAAACATCCAAACTCACAAACTTTCACCTTTATAATATTAATAGGATTCCGCAGTGCTTTACAGATATTGTCAATATTGCCCCATATAGGGATCACAATCATATTCCCTATCAGTAAGTCTTTGTATGTTATCCCCCGGGTACTCTGGTTTCCTACCACATTCCAAACTCCTTGCAGATGTTGTCCTTGGTGGGATTTGAACCCAATGCAGCAAGGCCACAGTGCTAACCACTGTGCCACTGTGCTGCCTATAAAATTTGTGTTATATCGGATCGGAATCAGAAAAAGCTTCTACTTTTTTATGGATCTTTTCTTGCTGCCCCCTTCCCCCTAAACTGGCATACATTTTGAGAGACTGCAGCTTACAGAGGTATCATATTAGAGCTTTACATAGAAGTATATATGGAGGGTAGGCAACGCGTGAGCAGGAGCTGAGACAGATTGGAAAGACAATGGCACATAAATAAGCTGCTAGAAAGAAGTAATCTGTTTCTATTTCACCCTAAGTGCTTTCTTCACATCACTATAGCTCAGTACTTCTTTGTAATTGCCTATATGATCCTGCTGATGCATTTGCGTGAGTTCAGGAATAGATTTTCCTCTGCTTTCTGTGTATGTTGTATAGTCTTCATGAACCAGCTCTGAGGCTACTGAGAATTAGAGATGAGCATCCAAAGGTAAAAATTGCTGAAAAATGGCAAATGTCATATAATGACCCCTAAATCACATAATTTTCTATGTACTCGCACTGTACTATTAATTTATGCGGAGTTTATTAAAAGGTTAGGTACATTTCGGAGGTAATCTGCGATCACATTTCACAGTTCCTAAAGTGCCACATTAGAATTATACACATGGTTACTACAGTTTCTAGAAATGCCACTGTATAAAATGTCACGTGTAGCATAAAGGGGGAAAAGGCTATAAAGAAGTGTATGCTAACTGTGAAAAGTCATATGGGCTGCCCTGGTTTCCTGACAAGTCATGTAGTCCTAAATACCTTCTAGCTTTAATGATGTCCCACAGCTCAGGTGCATCCTTACAAAGCCACACTGAGGCCTGTGCAGTACACAGATGAGTCTGGACTATTACACCTTACTTCATTGTGCTTGTGCCAGAACTGACATAATGATGTAAAGTGTCCTGTGGGGCATTGTTCAAGGCAGGAGGGGTGTTGGACTTCATACCTCAGGAGACCAGGGCTACCCATGCTGACTGTAAAGGCTATTTCAATCAGTATCCTCAATAGATACCTGTTGCTGTTTTGTATGATATGAATATGATGGGAGTGGTTTAGGAGCTGAAAATGTGATGACTGGTTCCCTTTAAAGAGAACCTGTCACTAACGCCATGTCTTTGCATATTTCAGTAGGTTCTGCTTGCCTTATTCCACTGCAGTTGGCAATTGTTTTTTTCCCTCTAGCTCCCACTATCCCGGAGTAATCGACGTGGTTAGTTTCAGCACCCAATATGCTACTTAGGCTCTGTGATGTGGGTAGTTCTTGAGGGTGGTGGGCTGACAGTAGAAAGCCTAATTGGGCTTCGGACTTCAGTATAGTATAGAAAAATCTGACTAAGGGCTGCATTCACACTACTATTGTTAATGTCCATTGCTCTCACCTATTGTAGGTAACTGATGAGAGCAACAGACATTAAATAATGGCAGTGTCAATCTAGCCAAAGGCTCCAAACATGTGCTGGCCGTTTTTTTTTTAAAGGCCAACACACGGACACATTACATCGGTATATTTAGGGCTAGTTCACACGGGGTTCCACATGCACTGGCATCCCGTCGTAGCTTTCTGCTCTGGATTAGGCCCAAATGAATGGGCCTAGTCCGGAGGGTGGTGTCGTGAGGTGGACGCCGCCGCTGAATCAGCGGCGGAATCTGCCTGAAGAATGGGCAGTTCACTTCTTTCTTTTTTTTTTTTCACTAGCGGGAACAAATGGATTCCGCATCAATATCCTGACCATTCTTCCCCATGTGAACTAGCCCGTAGTAAGTTTTTATTTTATTTTATTTTTCTTTCATATGCACAATTTGTGTGACTTTTGAGGGTATCCTGTAGCTTAAAAAGTTGACGTTTTAGACAAAAACTGGGGTTATTTTTGCATCCAGAGTCCAAAAGTTAGTTGTAAACAAGTTCACCAGTGTTATTTTCTATGCCCCTTATACCTAATAAATTATTATGGGCCCAGGTACAGGGCTATAAGCGTAGGTTAAAACTCAAGACTGGTCCGATTTCTGTCCATTTTTCGGCCTGGGCTCACTGCAAGAATTTAAAGGATCGTGGAGGGCACAGATAGCACAGCTGACATATAGATGGTGTCTTTCTGCAGACGCTGCAATGCACTTGTTTGTGTGCATGTATCCTAAAAGATCTAAAACGCCAAAGCCGCAAACTTTGTAAAACAAAAATTGGTGTTAGTGTCAAAACATTTGGCCATGACCATACTGTGGATGACTTTATTTCTTAAGATTTAATTGGTAGAAATGTTGTGTTTTGTGAATGCTGTATACATCCTCTTATTTTCCTGTTCTCCCATGTACTGTGGTACTGCAGTCTCTATTACATTGGGGTTGTAATTTCATTTGGTGGCTGAGATATGAGGAAGTACATATGCTTGATTAAAAGCATAAGACTCTCCTGTTGGAAACTCTATTGTGTTTCGCATTCTTTTCTGGATGAACCACTCCCTTTTTATTAAATCAAACCATTCCTTTTTGGCTGTGCTCCAGCGGAAATGCTGCACTTCATATAAAATCTTCACTTATCGGTACTTGTCTTCACGAGCAGACAAACTGTGAACTCTGTGAATACCCTGTGGTCAATTACACTTCCATTCTAATCCATCTCCCAAATCTACATTGCAGTGATGACTAATTAATTATCCAGCTATTCCACCGGGAAAGCACAATTCCCGTCTGTGCCTGACGAAGATGAACTAAAGTAGATGGTAGCAGAGGGCAGCAAATGCACAAAGTGCTGCCAGAGCTTTGACATCTCATCCCTGAGTCATTGTGGGAAAGGCTGCTTCTCTTCCGATTTCTCCTGATATTTTCCAATGTGCCATCAACCCTTTACACAGGATGACCTCATTTAGATTTGAGACTTGTGGATATTTTTGAAGGCTGTTGACTATCCTATACAGACATCGTAAATAAACCTCTGCACAGGACATACATTTGGTGGAAAGTATCTGCAACAGTTGTTGAAAGAGGCATACATTCACATGCTGCAGACTTTAAAATCTCACCATTGTGTGGATCTGAAATTTCCACAGCATATGTATCCTGTGCGAACATAGCCTAAAAAAAAAAAAAAAAAAGTCAGGCAAAACTATCAATTAGATGTGACTTTCATGGCCATCTGTTAATTTCAGAAGAGAATTCTATAAAGATGACGCAGCACACACAGGCTCTGTGGTTAAAACTGTTTCACTGGCAATGTATAATATTTTGTCATTATAGAAGTATATATGTCTGCCAATATTTATTATTTGGATGCTAAAAATTGCATAAGCCCATACTTTGAGATATGTCTTTAAGGCTAAGGCCCCACATTGCGGAAACACAACTTTTTTTGTTGCAGTTTTTTGAGCCAAGGCCAAGAATGGCTACTAAAGGAATGGGAAATATATAGCGAGCTACTTATACTTCTCCCTTCTGCTCAATCTACTCCTGGTTTTGGCTCAAAAAAACGCATCAAAATCTACAACAAAAAAAGCTGCGTTTCCGCAACGTGGGGCCTCAGCCTACAGCACCAGACCCCAATCCCCAGTAACCACCTGGCACCAGCCCTATCCTCGGTGCTCTAGATAGTAACCGTGTGAGAGTCCTAAAAGTAGAGGCTCACAGATGTAAGAGTTTGCCTCCAGAAGTCATCAGCGAAGCAATTAGGTGTTCTCTGCCATATCCCTGATTGCTCATATTTCTAAACTATTGAACGCCACTTAAAGGTGGTTTTAAAGTGATGACTGGTGCATATCCAAACACAGATAAATTGTACAAACTGAATTTACCCTTACCTTGCAAGTCCTAGTCTGTGCAACCCTCATTCTGCAGTGTCATCTAGATAACATTAGTACCTATCCGTGTCACAGATTTACTAATGAAACAATGCCAGAATTCTTTGACCGTTTGTGCAAAAAATGTTTGTTTTTTTTACCTATAATTTTTCCTAACCTTTTCCAAGAAGGGCATTGGAGAGGAGGTGACAGGTTAACAGTAGCTCCATGGCTTGTGTTTATAATGAAGCCATCACAGCTATGACTGAAATGTCTTGTAAGGGGTTTGTAAGGTTTAGATCGGGGGTTGGATGGTATTTTTAAAATGGACTACACTATTCCAACATAGTTTGCATTAAAAATACCAGTCGCCTCCCCACCATGATATCTTATTAGAATACTGACAAAAGCAAACCTGAAAATATGAACTTGGCACACTTTTTCTTTAACCAAGTTGCTTATTTCCGTACCGCATACAGGCTGCATTATGTCGGCATAACCTGATATAAATTAGGTCATGCTAGCCAAGTGGGACGCAACACTGTGGTTTCTTTGTTGGGTAGGGTCTCTGAGTTCTGTTGGTCACTGCCCACTTGGCTAGTATAATTGTAAGTGTAATTTGTATAAATACTATAAAGACCTATGTCTTTTGAATGTGTGCATTCTGGGAGTTGTGGTTTTGCAATAGGAGAGAGAGGATTACTTCAAGCCATTACACCACAGGCTTTGCAGCCATAATATTGCCATGACCTGCATTATACCAGTAGAAAGTCTGGCGCGGTGTCCAGGATTTCCCAGTTTATTTCTTTGTATATATTTTGCTTACTTATATTATATACTTATATAATTGTATTATATTTGCTTCAGTTCCAACCTAGCACACGAAAGTAATAATCACTTTTTAATTTTTTTTTTTTTTTTTAATGTAGACTGTGAGCCCATATATGGATCACAATGTACTTTTTTTTTTTTTTTTTTTTCCCTTTAAGGATGTCTTTGTAGACTGGGAGGAAATCCACGCAAACACGAGGAGAACATACAAACTCCTTGCAGATGTTGTTCCTGGCGGGATTTGAACCCAGGACTCCAGCGCTGCAAGGCTGCAGTGCTAACCACTGAGCCACCGTGTTGCCCCTTTTTTAAAATCTTAAACAAAATAAGGCGCGCTTCGGATCTTCCACCTGCAGTCCTGTTTTGAAGGGAAGCCTAATGTGATTGAGAGAATTATGTGCCCAGTGACACCATATCCTGGGTCCCCTCAGTGCCCGCACATGCAGGATTATGTCCAGAGAGAGAATGGTGACCTGTATTTACTATTTGACACACTGCTTCTTCTCTGCTCCCCTGCTGGGTCTGATATAACATAAGTGATCCCTACTGGCTACTCGTTCAGTGTTCTTCAGAGCAATGCTCCTGACATTTGTGGATGTACCCCCGGGGTACATGAACCACTGGTCTATACCAACCATTTTCAAAGGGCTCCTGGACAGATGACGCCAGATTGGTTGCTCTGGGCATCTGCCTCATTTTAGTTTTCCACTTCTTCATATAAATCATTCCTCATTACGTCTTTAGCTTTTTCAGCACATGTAAAAGTTTTCTGCTGACGAGGGGCGACAGCTTCCAGGTGATCTTCCTGAATTTAGTAGAATCCTAGGTATCCACACTTTATACCCAGAGAACACCAGGTAATTTCTCTAGTATTGTGTATATATATCACACTTCTAATAGAATCTAATTTTAGTCTTTGTTTTTAGAGGAGGGATGAACAAAAACAGGCCATTGTTGCAAATCACATGAATACATAACAGTGCACCATTGAGCATACAGAGGCAGCAGTCTCCCTTTGTAAACCACTTTGTTGCCACATATCATAGTAACTGCGGCTACTGAGGTTAAACAGCTGGAATGGAGCGTGTTGCCACACTGCTGGGTTATTTCAGCTCTCAGACACTTGAATGGGATCTGAACTTGCAAAAATCAGGAACTACTACTTCTCAAGGGACAGAGCTGTGTGCTTTTGGCACTACACCTGCTGACTTCAGCTGGCATCTTCCCCAGCCTTATAGTGATGACCTATCCTAAGGATAGATGATCTCTTTTCCTTTTCTTTCCTTGAGGATAAAGGTATACCATTATCTTCTGATAACTCAATAGATATAGGCATAACAAATAAGGATATTAGAAGTACAGTGCAGTCTGACTACTTGGTCATGGCCTTTCTTTTGTGTCTGGTGCTGCAGCACTTGCGCTGGGCTCTGTGTTGTTTGCGCCAAACTACTGAGTCAGTCCACTAAAACAGCGGTCACCTGCTGACCCCATAGAGTATAATTTCCACCTCATTTATACTAAAACCGGCAGAGAGAACTATTCTTTTCTGATTTTCAGCAGAGTCAACGGAGACTCCAGATGTGAACCTAGCCTTAGCCTTGTACAACCTGGCTGAGTTGGAACATAAAACAAAAATCAAGAGTGACACCAATTTTTTGGGAAACAAAGATCCTGTTCTTTACTCCTAGACAACCCTTTTCTGCCAAAGCTATTTTTAATTGTTGCATTTTCTTTATCTGACCACCTTCCAATAGCCATAACTTTTTTGTTTGTATTTTTCTGTTCACAGCGTTGTATGTGGGCTTTTATTTTGCTGGACAAACTGTTTTTCATTTAATATTTTTCACAATGTCCCATGACACTGGGGAAAAACAAACAGACAAAATGTACACTTCTTATGGGTATTGTTTTCGCAACCTTGCCTGTAGAGTCATAGTAGCATTTTAGCTATATTCTGTGGGTCATCACTATCATAGTGACACATTTATATAGTTTTTCTTTTAATATATTTACAAAAATGCAAAACTTTAAAACAAACCTATACATAGCAGCTCAAAGTTTTTATGTTTCAGATGACTCCCTAGGGGTCTACAGTAATCATCAGGTACACTGTGCAGTGAAACCTCTTTGAGACAACCACCTTAAACTGCAAGAAAAAAGTGGTCTACAGAAGTGGTCTCTCAAACAAGATGGTTAATATGGAAAACTGAAAATCCTTCACAGAAAATGTGGACTTCAGAAATGGGTGGACTTTTTGAGTGGTTACACTGCATTGCAATACTATTATATTACAATATTTTTTAGAAATCCATTGACTTCTATGTTATAGGCTGCTGAATATATTACAGCTTCTATAGTATAACCTTCAATAGGCTCCTGGCTGTCATGGAAACAAATTACTAATCCTGGAACTCGCTCTCAGATGCCACATTTTACTGAGGCATCTGAAGGGCAAATGCCAGCAATCCTAAAGGATCAGACATTGCCGCTGGTTTCCACCTTGTAAAACAGCTATGGCGTCTACTCATGTTTAAAGTAAATTCAGCTTTTATTGATTTGTTGTAATATTATTGATGTCCATGCTCAAAGTTTCCTGCTGAGTGTTTTGAAATATCCAAACTAGGAGGTTTAGAAATATGTTAGAATTTACTTACTAAACTCATATATATATATATATATATATATATATATATATATATATATATATATATATATATATATATATATATATATATATATTTTTTTTTTTTCTGTTTCTCTTAAAGGGCCATGCACTGTTAATTCGGGAAATTGATGTAGAGAAGGTCTCCACATTTGAGAACCCTTACGTAGATGCAATAAAATATTTATGGAACGATCCTGGCATACAAGAGTGCTATGATAGGAGACGGGAATATCAACTGTCTGATTCCACTAAATAGTAAGTAATGGTTTACATTGTAAAAACTTTGCCTATTGACTTAAGTGCTAACTTTTCAATAAACTCCCCATAAATCAATAGTACAGGCGATTAAAAGAAGCTTTGTAATGTCTTATCGGAGAAAATTACTTCTTCTCTTCTTGTTCAACTGTTTCCCTGCTCCATTTGCTGACTTTCACTTCAAAAATTCTGCTTTATCCATCTTGAAACAGACTCCAGTTACATGGCTGTTATAAGGTGAGGAAGCAAACATGGCAGCAGAAATACAGATTTAGACTGCCTTCACACTACTGAGTTTGTGTTTGAAACTCTGTTTATGTGGGCATCAAACTTCCCGACCTGTATGATGGCAGGGGACTCCCAATATTATACTTATGTATGATGCTAGGAATCCCAGCCTCCCACCAACCTACGGTCCTGCAACAATTAAAACATGGAGCAGAATGTCTCTGGGAGACCGGGGCTGCTGGCATTATACAGAACTATACTGACAGATTATCACATCAGAGATTCTTTACTGTGAAAGCAGCCTTAAAGGGTATGTTCACGCGGCGGAAACCTTTTCCACCATGTGAATTCTCCGCACGGCTAGCGAAATGAATGGGCCTAATCGAGAGTGAGTCTCAAGCCGTGGAATCCGTGGCAAGAAAGGGCATGACGCCCATTAAAGTGAGGCTCCCATTTTGCAGGCGGATTCCGCGTCAAAATCCGCCTGCAAAAAATTCTGTGTCAACATACCCTTAGTATGAGGCGGCATGATAGTGAGGTTATTCTTTAACTAGAGAGAGGAGCAGATTCTCCCCTACTATCGTCTCTACATATTACGTGTATGAACATATATATATATATATATATATATATATATATATATATATATATATATATATATATATATATGTTACATGATAACCTTTGTAATTGCAATTTTTGTGTTTTTTTTATTTCAATTACAGTTATCTTAATGACTTGGACCGTATTGCAGATCATGGTTATCTACCTTCCCAACAAGATGTGCTCCGGGTCAGAGTGCCCACAACAGGAATAATTGAATATCCATTTGATTTACAAAGTGTCATCTTCAGGTAGAGAGTTGGCATATTGCTTGTGTATTGAGTGGTGTGGGGGGGGGGATAGGAAGGGAGGCTGCAGAGATTTTACATTTCATAAAGCGTAAATTGGATTATATTTTTTATTTTTTTTGGCCCTCTCTGCAAGACATTTTTCTTTTCCCCACTTTTTTTTTGTGCTGATTTTGAGTGCCCCTTAACCTTACTGCATTGTCACATACATGTACATCAGGAAATGTAAGTAGTTACTGCATTCACATGTATGTGATGGTGATAGCGCAGGCTCAGAAGCCGAGCCATGCAATCACCACAGGGTCTCAGCTGTAACTGACAGCCAGGCTCCCACTGCAACAGTCAGGGCGGTGCCAGCTGTTTAACCCTTGACCGCGGCATCTTGAGTGTTTGTCAGTGAAGCTGACACCCCCATTGCACTCCCCCCACCCACCCACAATGCGATCGCAGGGTGCCGATGGGTTGCTATGCCAACCGGAGGCTTAACAGCCTCATGATTGTCATAATAGACTTTCTATTAGGACCTGTTAAGAGGCATGTCCTAATAGAATGCCTGTTATAATTTAGGGTATGGGGGCACTCGTCCACATTAGGGAGAGTGTTCGCCTACATAGGCAGTACGGAGACTTACAAGTCATTCCTGCTCCACTAGGGATTATGGGTAAAAAATATGCAAATCTAGTCTCCTGGATGGAATTAGGAGAACAGAGTGCACTCTGTACACCACCCTATAGAGGGCAGCATCCTTAACATCATGAACGACTCAGTTATAAAGTCTTTTAAGAAATACTGATTTAGCAATTAAATCCACATTATGATTAAAAGACTTTATAACTGAGTCGTTCATGATGTTAAGGATGCTGCCCTCTATAGGGTGGTGTACAGAGTGCACTCTGTTCTCCTAATTGTTATAATTTAGTAAGAGGCATAATACATTGCAATACACATGTATTGGATAGGTGATTGAGCCCCCTAGTGGTAAAGTAAAAAAAATATATATATTTCATATCGCAATGTCTAACAACCTGATATATAATGTTACACAATTTAACCTGCACAATGAATGGCATAAAAGATCATGCCAAATTGCCGTTTTTGCTTATCCCACCATCCAAAAAACCCAGAATACAATGTGATAGATAAGTTACTTAAATCCTAAAATAATACCAGTGAAAACTTTACATTATTTCACAAAAAAAATTCATCACACAAGTTATTTATTAAATGATTTGTGTTGTAAAAATAATGCCATTAAAAAAAAAAATACAACTAATCGTGAAAAAGCAAGCCCAAATATGGCTGTCAACATAAAAATAAGTGTCATGGCTCTTGTAATATGATATCTTTAAGGTAAAAATTGGCCATGTCCTTAAGGGATATAGGCATAGGGTGTTATTCAGTTTCTAACATTACCAACCTATCCTCAGGATAGACCTTCAATATTGGATCTATGACAGTCTGATTCCTGTGACCCCTGCAGATCAGCTGTTCAGGAACTCCTGGTAATGTTTACATTCAAGGAGCTGCGCTGCTCACATGCTGTACGAATTGTAGCAGAGGCTTCAATGAAGCTCTGCCCCATTGAAATCTTTAGGGCCACAGTGTAGTACCTAAAGCTGCCCCTACACATTGTAGGATGAGTAATCAGTGCAGCCCCTGCCATCTAAAAGTTACCCGGAGCTGTACGGTTCCAGAAACAAATAAATGTTCTAAGTAAAGGGTCAGAACGAAGCTCAAGAAAAGTATTGACCAATGGTTGTATGTTAAAATAATGTCTTACCAGTAGCAAAAGTTACCCCAAAATATTCCCTGTGAAGTGCGATAGCTATGTGTATTGCTGTAACAAATACAAAGTGAGTAGTATCACTTTACTCATAAATTCAGGTGTTTGTCCCTCAGCAGTTGTCAAATCCAACCACACCAATGTATGGGTAAATAATCAGTGTCCTGAGGTAAAGCTCCAACACTGTAAACAAAGCCATTACCCCGCAAGTGTCAACAGACTTACAAGGCTCCATTCTTTTTTAATTACTAGAAATGTAAATTTACAGTGTGAAGTGGAAAGGATGGCAATATCTGATTGTCATTGATTCAAGTTGCAATTTGTGTTGCCAGCTAATCTGTCTATCATATTTATCACAGCTAATTTGCTGTTGCCACTATGTAAGGCCTGGTTCACATCTACGTTCAGTATTCCGTTCGGTATCTCCCCCAACGGAATACCAAATGCGTTGATAAGCAGTGAGCTTATGAAAGCACAGGAGCCCATAGACTATAATGAAGTCTGTGTGGTTTCCGCGCGATGTCCGCACAGAACATACGGAGAGAAAAATACTTCATGAACTACTTTCCTCTCCACATGACTCATGCGGAAAACAACCCGGACCCCATTATAGTCTAGGGTGTCCGTGTGCTTCCACTGCTCACTGTTTGTCAATGCGTTCGGTATTCTGTTCTAGGGTCCCCAAGTGGACTCCCCGACTGGAATACCGAACGCAAATGTCAACCTAACAATATCAGTTGTGCACTACATATCCCTCCACTTCATCACTATACAGTCAAACAAGATTACATTAATAACTGCAGACTACTGCAAAATTTTTAATATGGTACTGTATCATATTCAGTGTTTAATATGACCAGATCATGTTTGCACCATGTCATTTCCAATCACCTACAATGTATGCTACTTTATTGTCGGTATTTGAAGTGGAAGGGTATATGGTGCACGAATGATAGTTACATTGTGAGAACAAGTTGGCTGCGATTAAATAAGCTGCATCAGCCTCAAGTCATTTGGCATTTCTAGTTGACCCATTAATAGTATTTCCCTATTATTATATTACTGTGTTACTGCATTCTTATTCCAGTCTAGTTTTATTGCTCTAAAATGTCATAAAATACCAGAATTCATGCTCATTCTGAATGGATGTAGTAGACTAAAATTATACACCAAATACTCCGGCAAAAGTATGAGAAATATATATATATATATATATATATATATATATGTGTGTGTGTGTATATATATATATATATATTTTATAATATAATTATTTTTGTTTTGTTTTTTGAGTGAACAAACATTTTAGACTATTAGTGGCCTGTGCCACTTAAAAGTGCTATGGTAATATATAAAGCCTCAGCTGGCATCTACATTTTGCTGCAGCAGCAGATTTTACACTTTTGACACAATGCAGAAATGAAACCTTAAAGAGGTTGTTCAGGCTTTTTTTATTTTATTTTATTTTTTTTGGAATGCCTGAACAACCAGTGGAGGTGAAATTTTTTTTTTTATCATGCTCTCCTGTTCCCTATGCTCTGTCCTTCGAGTGCGTTCCAGGCGTTCTGCTCCAACGTCTTGCCAAAATGAAACTGTTCACTGGCTGTGACGTCATGGATCCCTTCCACCAATCGGCAGCCTCAACAGGCCTCAGGAAGTGACCAGTGATGTTACATGAAGTGACATCACATGCCCCTCGCTGAGGCCACTGATTGGTCTCAGCGATCACATATGGCTGGGACTTCCACCACATGTCAACACAGACCGAGAACACGCGGACGGTTCTGGGAGGCACCAGAGCACCTTGGAAAGGGGAGTGTGATATTTATTTTTTTTTTATTTTTTTTTTCACTGCTCCCGGGCTATTTAAAACTTAAAGGGGTTGTCCAGGCAAGAAAGGACAACCAGTTTAAGTCTTCAAAAAAAGTTTTTGGTTTTTTTTTTATATTCCTAAATAAAGAGGCAACAATAACTATTTGGTTTGGATGTATTTGTAATGCCTTGCTGTTAATGTGCACTCGGTTTAGTTATGTTGTTACTGACCTGTAACTGTTGCTTTCCTCTTTGTAGAATGGTGGATGTAGGAGGGCAGCGATCAGAACGGAGGAAGTGGATACACTGCTTTGAAAATGTCACCTCCATAATGTTCCTTGTAGCCCTTAGTGAATACGATCAGGTGCTCGTGGAGTCTGACAATGAGGCAAGTAATAGTTATACTTTACTTGGTAGGATTTCAACACTTGGGCTCTATGCACTCGACTTTGTCATTTGTTAATGTGCTAGCCGTGTGTTACTTGGCTAGCACACTGACCCATTCATTTCTCTGACCCCATTATCACAGGCCCATGTATGCGGCAGTGATCCCCAGGCAAAACTCAGGACATGTGCTATGCCTGTTTTGCGCCCTGGGATTACTAGATGAAGTGAATGGGTCTGTGAAGGCACAGGTGGCACACAGATGTCATCCATGTGCTGGGCATTTCATCATATGGCCTCGGGGTGTTAAAGATCATTAGCCATCATTCACAGAGGAGAGCATAGAGGTGGCAGACCAGCCCTGCCATGAATGCTAGATTGCTGAGGTGGTCTGAACTGTAGGCAACAAGTTGTAAACACTAAGCAGCCCTATTCGGCTATATCTGGCAAACAAAGCAAGATAGATAAACCAATGGGAAAACACTTCAGTTAGCTTATAGGGAATGAGTTACCAGAAAATATCCTATTTTTATAACCAGGTTTTTATGTTAAAGGGAGTCTATCAGTAGAAAAAACACATTTTTAACTAATGGCATGTTGGAACAGCCTCTAAAAAGACTATTTTACTTCTACCTTCCATTCTAAGCTTCTCCCCGCTGTTAGGGTGCATTCACACTGAGTAAACGCTAGCTTATTCTGAACGTAAAACACGTTCAGAATAAGCGGCGTCTAAAGCAGCTCCATTCATTTCTATGGGAGCGGGGATACGAGCGCTCCCCATAGAAATGAATGGGCTGCTTCTTTCACTCCGTGCAGTCCCATTGAAGTGAATGGGGAGTGCCGGCGTGTACGCTCCGGCATGAGCAGAGCTTGCCGTATACGCCGGCACTCCCCATTCACTTCAATGGGACTGCACGGAGTGAAAGAAGCAGCCCATTCATTTCTATGGGGAACGCTCGTATCCCCGCTCCCATAGAAATGAATGGAGCTGCTTTAGACGCCGCTTATTCTGAACGTGTTTTACGTTCAGAATAAGCTAGCGTTTACTCAGTGTGAATTCACCCTTATGCAGTTTATGATCACGGAGCCACGTGGGCGTTCCTTCAGTGCTCCGAGCATTCCCCGCGTCATACCTGTCCACAGCCCCTTAGCTGCTTATGTTCACTCCTTTCCTCCTCTTCGCCGGAACTTCTGCCTTTTGCAGGCATCGGACGCAATGCTGTAGGCAATCTGCTCTGCCACTTAGGGTTCGGGCAGAGCCGACTGCGCGTGTCCGGGCGGCCATTTTCCAGTGGACTACTACACGAACGTACAGTACAGGGGGAATGCTGCCGGTGCTCCATGATTATAATTTGCATAACAGAAGAAACAGCTTTTATCAGAAACAGCAGAGAGAAGCTTAGAATGGAAGTTAGGAATAGAATAGCCTTTTCAAAGGGTATTCCAACGTGCCATTAGTTAAAAATGTGTTTTTCTAATGATAGATTCCGTTTAAACATGTTTTCTTTAGTTTAAATTAAAAAGACACTTGCAGCAGTTACATCATACAAAACAGGATTACAATAGATAACACCTCTATAGAGAACACCAGTGACTGACAATAGATGATGTCACAGTTTATCAATTCCCTGCACAGAGCTTGTGTAGAAAACCTGTATACCTCAGTGAGTCTTTTCCACACTATTGCTCCCTATGGCCATGACTATACTATAAAAGCATATCATTAAAGGGATTCTACCACTAAAACACTTTTTTTTTCTAGTTACCACGTCGGAATAGCCTTTAAAAAGGCTATTCGTCTCTTACCTGTAGAAGTGCTCTCCGCCGCGCCGTTCGTTCAAAATACCGGTTTGTACCGGTATGCTAATGAGTTCTCTCGCAGCGATGGGGGCGTCCCCATCGCAGGAGCAGCGATGGGGGCGTCCCCATTGCAGCTCGAAAACTGACCGCAGCGCCGCCTCTCTGGTCTTCGGTGTCCTCCCTTTGCTTCTTCAGCGTACTGTTGGACGCCTGCGCAGTACGCTCTGTTCGATGAAGATTGCCGAACGTACTGCGCATGCGCGAAATTGCGATCCCAGCCATAGTGCAGGCACCAAACTTTCGCGCATGCGCAGTACGTTCGGCAACCTTCGCCGAACAGAGAGCATACTGCGCAGGCGTCCGACAGACGCTGAAGAGACAAGGGGAGGACACCGAAGACCGGAGAGGCGGCGCTGCTCCTGCGATGGGGACGCCCCCACCGCTGCGAGAGAACTCATTAGCATACCGGTACAAACCGGTATTTTGAACGAACGGCGCGGCGGAGAGCAAAGAGAGACGAATAGCCTTTTTAAAGGCTATTCCGACGTGGTAACTAGAAAAAAAAGTGTTTTAGTGGTAGAATCCCTTTAAATGCTGTTAACAGAGAAGAAGAGAGCTCAGTGAAGATGATGGCTCCTATAGTCGTGTGCAAAAAATAGAATTAAAAAATCTATTAAAAAATTAAACCAGACCAGAAAAAAGTGACTTTAATTTTTGTATTAAAACTAGACAAAATTGAAGGGAGCCTGTTATTAGGCTTAGTTAAAAAAAAAAAAAAAAAAAAGTAAAATTCCATCTTCATGTAGCCTTCAGAAAGGCTATTGTCGGCATACCTTTTTTTTTCTGATCTTTGTAGTCATTTTCACGAAAACACACTTTCTTGTTATGCAAATGAGTCTTCAAGGGAGCACAGGGGGTGTTTCCCCTGTGCTCCGAGCACACCTGCGTCAAAAACCTACCAGCAAGTAGGAGATGGCGATGAAAGGTCCAGATCACTCCTTCGCCTCCTCTTATTTGCTTTATTGTCTTGTTAGCGCGAACATACAGTGATTGCACAAGATTCATTCACGACGACAGTATAATGAAGCAAAGAAGAGGGAGTGATCTACAAGCAAAACGGTGTCGGTGATAAAAGGTCAAGGATGATGACATTGGTGTTCTCGGAGCACAGGGGTAATACCCCATGAGTTCCCAGAAGACTAATTTGCATAACAAGAAAAAAGGTGTTGTTTTTTTGTTTTTGTGAAAACTTCTGCAACGATCAGGTAAGAAAAGGTGTGCCTACAATAGCCTTTCTATTATTATGGTAATTTTTATAGCGGCATCATATTCCGCAGCGCTTCAGTATGTCTTTGGGTACTCCGGTTTCCTCCCACACTCCAGAGGAAACACACGCAAACACGGGAGAACATACAAACTCCTTGCAGATGTTGTCCTTGGTAGGATTTGAACCCAGGACTCCAGCACTGCAAAGCTGCAGTGCTAACCACTGAGCCTCCGTGCTGCCTGCAAATGCTACATGAAGAGAAGCTTGGTTGAAAATGTAAAATCCTAATGATAGATTCCCTTTAAATTAGTGATACATTCCAATCTACAAGCTACAAATTGATCCTGGAGTACTTATTGAAAATTCTAAGAATACATGGAAACTGAGACCACAATGAATTGATACCTGTCAAAATTTTCTGAGAGATCGGAGTGTTCCTTTAAAGTTGCCGTAGGATTCTGAATAGTGCTCTGTTTTTTAATAGCTTTTAGTTACAGGCCGAGACATGCCACCCCCTTGCCATTGTCACTATGATTGAAAAAGTGAAGCCATAAAAGTCATTTATCAGATATGTCTGGAGAATGTTTGGCTGAAAAGAAACTTCAACACCCTGTTTTGAAGCAACACATATAAAATAAAAGCTGTTCTGTAACCTTTGTATGAAGTATTTGCGTCCTAAATCTCAAGAAGCTATCTGTCGGCTTGATGGTATTAAACACGTGGTTTTATAAATTACATTTCAGTGACACAGTGCCAGCATATTCTGCAACACTACAGAGATTGCCTTTCCCCTTTCAAAATCTCCACCCTTCTGTAGCAATGACCACAGTCTGTAAATGGAAAATTAGATACTTTGCAATGTATCTTCTTGCTGTCTTCACTTCAGTTTCATTCTTGCTTCTCTAAATCAGCTGCTGCTTAGAGCACACCAACCAGATTCGCTCACAGCTCCACCTCTCTAACTATATACTTATAGTCTTGTAGCTTATTAAGGAGAATATAAGAAGGATAATTACATTGTACCACAAGAGTATAGAGTCTTAAGCTGTGCTGAGGCATCATGGGACTGATGACAGAGCAAAGAGAAATATGACAGTAAGATGGCTTGTGATCAGGATTGTGGAGAAGCTGGATTGTAGGAATACGAGGGTAGTGCGTATGAAAGAAGGCTCTAGCGTGAGCATATTTTCTGGAGTTCTTTTTGAAAGACTGGACACCTTTATGCCTGAGAAATCAATTAACACATAGGGGCAGAGTTATGAAAATTGGCATTTTTAACAACCTTTTTCATAACCCCTGAGCTGGTGGGGGGTGGGCCTCATTTATGACTAGGCACACACCACCTCATAAATAAAGCGCATTATCCGCCGGGCCAAGTACACTGTGCCGGACCTTTTTGGGAAACCACCATTTGCGCAAACAATTGCAACGACTTATGCCTTATACATCAAGGTATAAACAAACTTGCCCCACTTTGTACTAATCTTCTGCATTTTACTTCTGTGGCAGCTTAGCTTTCCATCACTATAGATATATAGAACGTATATTCCGGTTGTATACAGTGGGTGAAAAGTGTATTATAGTGTAAATCGATGTTCTCCAGCCTTTTCAGACTCTTCAGTGCCCCACCCTCCACAGTATTATGCAACCTATTACCTTCCAACCAATATTGTGTCTCCCCACTCGCACACTGCAATGCACCCCACACATATTCTTCTTCTTCCACAGCTTCACATGGTAGTTCTGCATATCCCTTTAAAGGGGTTGGCCACTTTCAGACCAATATTGAGAGACAAAATTTATTGTTTGTATAATAAAAAGTTGCACAATTTCCCAGTATACTTTCTGTACCAATTCCTCAGTTTTCTAGATCTCTATATTCTGTCTCATTCTGTTACTTCTAGTGGCTAAAACTCTGACCATGGTCATGTGATGAGCACACAGGTGTCGCTTGTTGTGGTCACAGCACAATAATCAGATATCTGTCTGGTAATCAGCTGTGCACCTGTGTGCTCATCACATGACCATGGACTGTAAATCACATGACCATGGTCAGAGTTTTATCCACTAGAAGTAACAGAATGAATGACAGCAAGCCGAAATCTAGGAAACTATGAGGATTTGATACAGAAAGTATATTGGAAAATTGTATAACTTGTTATTATACAAACAATGATATTTGTCTTTCAATATTGGTCTGAAAGTGGAAAACCCCTTTAAGCAAGCATTACTTGCCAAGTTCTGTTCCCACAGAGCTCTCTACTGTTCTCCACCATTTGTCTACAACTCAGTGTAGCAGACTTGCACCAGTCATAAACAGCGGCTGCCCGAATAGTGGAGCAGGGCATAGATGTGACTGGGAAGAAAGGGGTGTAGGGAGCTTAGAAGCTCTCTGGCAGAATTGAGAAAAAAAAGGTCTGAGAAGCCGTGCAGTGTATAAGAGTACATTCAAGCTGCCTGAGACCAATCCTAGGAATTTTTTAATAAACACCTATCAGAGAAATTATTTGGTCAGTATGTGAATTCCATAAGTTAAAAAAAAAATGGCAGTGGTGTACATGGCCTTTAAGCTGATACTGATTATTTCAAATGGACCACAGAGTTAAGCAGACTGGAATTTTATTGCTAGACACCTAACAATGAGGCGAAGGGAGACATGGAAGAGGATATTTGCAAAAGAAGAGATTTCTCTTTGTACTGCTGCACTTTAGTTTTAATTGTAATATAAGACAAAATAGGACCATGAACTATGAGGAGATGAAAGGAGGGTGTGCCAAGATTTTTTTTGTGTGCAGTGTGTTGTACCTTTTTAGAAGAAATTGGACTTTAACCCCTTAACGCTAAATCAAGTACATTGTACGTCAGGGAATGTGGTTAGTTCCTGCATTCCCACGTTCATGTACGTGATGGAGATCTCACGGGCTCAGAAGCAGAGCCCGTGCGATCTCCATGGGAGGCCGGCTGTATCTGACAGCCAGGCTTCCCCTGTAGCAGCATAGCTGCTAGCAGCATAGCTAGCTTCCTCTATAGACTGCAATACACGTGTATTGCAAGTCTATAGTTAGTATAGAACCAGCGATCCTCTCTGATCACTGGTTCTAGTGTGCTTACAGCACAAATGTAAAAAAGTTTTTAAAAAAAAAAAAGTGTGTAAAACAAACAAACAAAACAAACATAGTTACATTTCTTGTAAATCTGGAAAATCGCTGTTACACTTGTAAGCGTTGTAACGTCCAAATTAAATTAAAATACAATCAAAAGATGATGCCGATATAAAGCAGAGATATGGTAGATAATATTTATTTATGTATTTGGGTGGTATGACTATCTGCCTGAAAAGCAGAGAATTTCACATTTTTAAAATCGCATTTTTTTCCAAATTTCCATCAAATTTCCTATTTTTTTTAATAAGTAAATACAAAAATATTGATTAGTGTTTACCACTAACATGAAGTATAATGTGTTACGAGAAAACATTCTCAAAATCACTTGTGTAATTTAAGGCGTCTCAAAGTTATTGCCATTTAAAGTGACACATGTCAATTTTGAAAAAATAGGCCTGGTCCTTAACATACTTTTGGGCTGTGTCCTTAAGGGGTTAAAGCTATTTTTCATGATTAATAATTGCTCACCTATACTAAAGATAGGCCATTAATGAATAGGTCCTCGTAAATCCCTTTAAAGAGGACCTTTCATGGTTTAGGGCACAGTCAGTTCTATATACTGTCGGAAAGCCGACTGCGCTGAATTCAGTGCACTGTCGGCTTTCCCGATCTTTGCCCCGGGTGAAGAGCTATCGGTCCCGGTACCGTAGCTCTTTACAGTCAGAAGGGCGTTTCTGACACTCTGTCAGGACCGTCCTTCTGTACAAGCAGCGCCAATCGCGCTGTACAGTGTGAGCGGGGAGGAACGCCCCCTCCCCTCCTGATAATATTCATCTATGGACGAGTACTGTGAACAGAGGGAGGGGGGAGTTCCTCGCCGCTCACACAGTACAGCGCTATTGGCGCTGCTTGTACAGAAGGCCGGTCCTGACAGAGTTTCAGAAACGCCCTTCTGACTAAACAGCTACAGTACCGGGACCAAAAGCTCTTCACCCGGGGCACAGATCGTGAAAGCCGACAGTGCTCTGAATTCAGTGCACTGTCAGCTTTCCAGCAGTATATAGAACTGCCTTTGCCCCGGACCATGAAAGGTCCTCTTTAATACACTGACTTATGACTACAGATGGAAGATGTTGCTAGAGTATAAAGGAGTAACTAATTATGGCTGTAGCTTATAAACAGTAACATAAACTGACTTATTGTTTTATAGGCTTATAGTGCATAAAATTGAGTGTGCAAAAGTGTCTGAGTACCCCATATGAGTGAAGTAATGGTGTCCATCCTCCAATCACTTCTGTGGGACAGCAGCAGCAGTTGAGAAATGCTTGTGGATCCTGTTACATAGTTAGAATGGTTGAGAAAAAAAAATTGTTCAAGTTCAACCAAGAGATGGGAAAGGACATGGCTGAAAGAAATGTACTTTAGAGATGTTCTCTTTAATCATTTTCTGAACAGTCCAAGGAATTGAATCATTGGAACAGCAGTATTTGGCTAACATGGAAATAGTGTTGTTGCCTATGAAATTTTAGAATAATTCTTGTTTGACACATCCTCAAAGCAACAATGTTCCAAAAAAGTGACTGGGGATCAGAGACAGCCAGGGCATGTGCTGCATTTCAGTGTCCTTTTAACATGATTTTAACATATTTTTGCAGAACCGGATGGAAGAGAGCAAAGCACTATTTAGGACAATTATCACATATCCGTGGTTTCAGAATTCTTCAGTCATCCTCTTTCTAAACAAGAAAGATCTTCTCGAGGAGAAGATTATGTACTCCCATCTAGTTGATTATTTTCCGGAGTATGATGGTAAGTAATAATGCATGATAGTACCAAACTATGTATTTATGTATGAAAAATATTTTTGACTGTTTCATTTCATATTCCTATTAAAATAAATATAAAGAAGTTCTAAGGGGCCATTCACCTTGAGGATTCTGAAGATAATTTTTAAAGTGGATTCTACCTTAAAATCAGCTTTTAGTACTGGACAGAATCTGCCTTCCAGTGGCGGATACTTCTGGATTTTTTGGGTTTTTTGTTTTGTTTTTTGCAGGATGCTGGAAAAAGATATGGCCCTGCTCAATTTTTCTTGCACAGCAGATGGTTTCTGTGGCTAATGAGCAAATAAACCCAGGGTAGGATGTCGTAGCTCTGGATTCCGCATGGTGGGACCTGCCAAAATCTGCCATTTGAACTTAACCTCACTGTTCCCTATACCTCCAATACCTATGCCATACAACCATGTGGATATACCTGGAACAGTCTTTTAGAAAGAACTGATAACCACTACAAATCTGGTATCCTGTTAATTTACTGCCAGTTTATATGGGCACCATGTAACACAATTCCTAAGTGGCCACCCACAGTTTGACCATGGAATCCAGTCCTGTGTGGACTTCATAATTGTGGAATCCTTGGATGTTTGTGAACTAAAGGGTTTTGATCACCTATTTCCATTCTATTCCACCTCCTGGTTTCAGGATTAGTGAAACTGTTTAGGCTGTGTGATGGATAGTTGACGCCAGTGGCTAGTAATGGGTGGGATCACTGGGCTTGGGAGATGGGGAGGGGTGGGAGGGGCTAGTAATGGTCGGGATCGTTAGGCTTAGTGAGACAGGGAGGGTTTTGTAACGGAGTGAGGGGAGGGCTGAGAGAGGGAGGGAACTAGTGTAGCAGCTGCGCAGCAGGAAGTTAACACCATGTAAACAAAGCCAGAGACACCCAGAAATTATTCCAAACACTGGTAAAGGTATATGGGTGTACTTATTAACCCATTACTAGCATTAATAGACCTTTCTTTAAAAAAAAAAAAAAAAAAAAATTCTAACCAGAAAACCCCTTTAATTTAAAAGGAACCTGGCAGGGCAATTTAGGGCATTACATCCCAAATATCCCTGGTATAACACAATCCACAGCTGTTATAAAAGTAAAAAAAAACTTTATACATGCTTAGAGATGAGTCCAATGAGTCTCATCAGATTCAAATCTGGTGCTCTCTGCGCCTGTGTTGTTCAGTCAAGCTGATGATTTACATCCAAAGGTCCAGTCGATAAGTGAGTATATGCTTTGTTTTGTTTGTTTATTTTTATGTCGCCAAATATTGTGTTTATTAAAGGGCAATTTGGGATGCTAAACCCCAGATGCATAAGGTTGTGTGGATGGGTAAGTGCCCCAAATCGACCTGACTTGTTTCCTTTAAGCTACAATTTAAAATCTAATCCTAAAGTTAGAAATGCCCATTTAAGATGGCATGTCATTGTGATACTGGAAATGCCCATTTGTAAGTTTTATGTGAAAGATGGTTATGTATCAGATGGTGAGTTTGACTATTCTTACGTCTGTTTTGTTCTTTCTTTTAATCTTGAAAGGACCCCAACGAGATGCACAAGCAGCAAGAGAATTCATCTTAAAGATGTTCGTAGATCTGAATCCAGACAGTGACAAAATAATCTACTCTCATTTCACTTGCGCCACAGATACAGAGAACATTCGCTTTGTCTTTGCTGCTGTCAAGGACACAATCTTACAGCTGAACCTGAAGGAATACAACCTGGTCTAACTGTGCCTGCTAGTTTTCCCAATCCCCCATTGGGCCATTGAAGAAATACAAGAAGGACTGTATTATCTATAAGAGAAGAACAGAAACAATTTGCATAATACTAATTTATTGCCGTCCTGAACTCTGTGAACGATCGCAGAGTTTGTAGTAATTATTATGATTTTATTTAAACTATGTAGAGGAAAACGGCTGCACTAACATTGCGGCACCAATTTTCTAGGTGAAGAAAAAAAAACAAAAACGACTTGTGTTTTGAATTGTAAGTCGTGCACTCACAAGGGCCTGTTTTAATTTTTATTGCTTTTTAATTTGTAAGGAAAGAGCAAGATGCGTTGAATTCTGCATGATGCTCTTAGGCTCCTACTTTAGGGTATTTTAACCTTTCAATTTCAAAATTACCATAAGATTTCCCATTCAAGAATCCCTTTCTGAGCCGCTTACTCTAGGAAAAACAAAAATTAGGCATTACTTCTTTCTTTCTTTTTTTTTTTTCTTATTATTTTATGTTTAAATTCAAGCCATCATCTTTGCTAATTTATATACTTTTTGAAGGATAAAAAGTATTGATACTGTGATTTTTAAATTATTGACATGTATAAAGTAGATTTGGTTTTTGGTACTGTCTTTTGTCACTTTGAGGTAAGATTCAATGAACTCATTAAGCAGTAGGGTACATGAGTTCAACTCTTCAGCTATCCACGTGAGACGACAGACAAAATGGCAGAATGGTGAGTGATATGTCTGCAAAAAAAAAATGACCAAGATACGCAAAGGAAGAATAGAGGGGATATTTTTGTGTGCCATTTTTCTTTTTTTAAGGGAAGGGGGATTTTAAACCATTGGATGAAATTTCATGTTTTACTTGCACATCCTAAATGCCATGAACACTAAAAGCTTCCCCCCAACTTAGTGCACTGTGTTCAACTATATGGATACACTTCTTTCTAAGGTGGTATTATTCAGCTGACTAAATCGTTAGTGCAAAACCAATTTCCAGTTGCCAAATGTGGCTCCTTTTTCTTTTTGTACTGTACATAGACAATTAAAATGCCAAAACTGACTGATTAGTTTCCAACCGCATCTGATGCCTGCCAAATAAGCCATTTCACTTCATACAGTAGGTATTTTAATTCCTAGTATTCCATTTATACTTGCCAAACAATCCGTGCATGCTTTACCTACGCAGGTAGCCTTGTATTTTAAGATGTTTTTGGTGCCCTGTATGTTGAGGTGAGGTGCCATACGGATTTTTTGTTTTGTTTTGTTTCTTTAAAGCTCTTACTTTTGAGCCTCGAAGAATCTGCAACACAGTTTAAGTGCACTCATTTGCTGACCTTCATGTTAATAAGAACAGTTACAAATAGATTAATCCAAGAACTTTTTTTTTTATATGTTCAGACCTGCTGTTATGTGATTTCTATGAGAAAGAATATTAAAAAAGAAAAAAAAAATAATCAAAGTATTAGTCCCTTAATGATTATGAAATGCACAAAATATTGTCTTTCCACGGTCTCCTTTGCACAGCTTTGCAGTTTTCTTTTTTTTTTTTTTTTTTTGGTTTGTTTTTGCAATTTACAGTTTATGAAGTTTTTGCAAGCTGTTCATATGGAGGGGGGTGCTCAGCTGTGCCATTTGTTTCATTGCTATGCAGCATGTGGGGGGTGGAAGAAGAGAGGGTCTTGAATGCTGAAGCCACTGCCTCAGGGATGCAGAGATGAGCTGAAAATTAAGAAAACACTGAATACGCAATGTTTACATTTAACCCATTCAGTCCTGACATCTCTAAGTGTTGGACACTGGAAGGATTAAATGGATGACTTACTACTTTCCATCCAAAAAAATTCCCTCACATAATTTTTTTTATCTTTTTATTTTTGCTCCCCAAGGAATATACATGTAATTTAACAAGTATAGTAAAAGAAAATACTGTTTGTAGGTATAGTGCAATTATAAATGCTATAATCATTGTACATACATCTCTCTATTTCTATATATATGGCAGCATCCATATTGGCTTTGTAATCATTAGTTTTTGGCAAACTGAATGTGCTGTATTGATAAATATGTATCTATGTAATTGTATTGTATGTCTTATAGCTTATTCACATTTCAAATATTATGTTTCTTTTTGTTTTTATTTTTTTTTTATTTTTTTTATTTTAAAGAAGAATGTACATTTTATTAGTTTACTACCGTCAGAATTTTTTTCTTTCTCACCATTTAAATATTGACTATAAACAATTATTCTGGTACCCTGGTAACAGATGTCATTTGAACTATTTCTAAAATGGGTACAATTTATAATGGATGTCTAAACAACAAAAAAGATAAAGTGTTCATTGATTGCCAATACTGAAGAGCTTTCTTTTCGAGGACTCTAATGTGCAGAATGTGGATGGATTACACGTCAGGATTTGTGTTATATAATGTGATGGTTACTTTATTTAGCACAACATCTTTTCAGACCTGGGTGGTTCAGAAACTTATCACAATTTATTGGTAAAACCTGAACTATTAACAGATATATAATATATATATATATATATATATATATATATATATATATATATAAAACATTTTTTATCCAAAACGTTTCTTTATGGTGTCGTTGCACACTATTGCTTTTGCAAACAGTATTTCATTAACATAACAAAGTATATCACGTACGTACAGTATACTCTACAAGGTGTTAGCTCACTTCTAATGTATATAATTGTCACCAATGTTGAACTTCTAGTCAGTGAAAATATGAATATATATATTTGTTTTGGTTTTATTTTATTTTTTAATGATGCTGTGACAGAAATGAAAATTGACACTGAAGCTTCACACTATTTAGTAGTAGTTGTTTTTGTTTCGGGGTGGGGTGGAATCTCCCATTTCTCTACGGTTATCTCTCTTGAGCAGATAGGAACAGAGCGCCATGCTGTAAGTGGTATCTGCAATGACATTTCCTAACCCTTACATATAGGAGACTCATAATCTGAGATTTGTTACATGCCATACTTTCTCAACTGCATACATAGACTGATTTTCTGGATGTTCTTGGGGCTATATTCGTTTCCAGAAAGCGAACAAATTTTTAATCTACTAATGCAATTTTTTTTTTCTGAGATCTCCCTCTTCCAGTTATTTCCTTATTGATGTGACCTGCTCTTGCACAGACTAAAGGTTTTACGCACAGGGGTTCCCACTAAGAATGTATAAGTGTTTCCAGATCTAATGGTCATGCCTTATAGAACTCCAGATCAGATAGTTGTGCCTCAAACCTAATTTGTAGGCAAAAAAAAAGGTGGCGTATTTTTAATTTTTATAATATTTTTTTTTTTTTTTTTTTTTTTCCTTTAAACGTTTGCCAAAATCAAGTGTTTTTCATTGAATGTCCTGCATGGGAACCTAGACCATTGCTAGCACAAGGAAACTGTAATATGTGTGCTTTGAAATAAATGACCTTGAACTTGACTTTTTTATTTTAACTAACCATTTCAATCCGACTGCTAATGCGCTGTACTGCAGCAGTGAGGGTAGGTTACTATACATGTGCAGGCAATCTAGATGTGCTGGTGTTCAAGTGTTTTAATTTTTTTTTAGGTTATCCTGACACACATACATTACCTCAGTGTGAGGAGAAATCTGATGTGTGGGGGAGGGGCGCATATAAATGCATTGCTGGTCCTTACAGCACTTCAGTGAGTGACGTATATATGTTTCTCTAAATGTGCAAGTAAAAAATATATATATTTTTGGGGGGTTGGTATGAGTTAAAGTGTGGAAAAATGGAATGCAAGGGCTGCAGGATGTGGCTTTGCTCATTTTTACTATCTTTCTGTGGTACATTGTACACGATTAAAGCTCTTCCTTCCCTTCTGGCATTGCATCACTAATGGCATCTTACCACTCCTAATAAAATTGAGTTTAGTGAGTTTGCATTGTATTATGTTTTTGACTTTAAGGACAGGTGTCTTCAACCCTACTTCTTAGTAACACAAATATATTCTCTAACTATACATCCAACCAAAGATCCACAAATTGTGCTTCTGGGTGTATATATGTATATGTAAATTTTATGGCACATACACAGTCATGTATGTGTATTACATGGTTTGCTATGCTTTCAGTATGTTATTCTGGGACGTTGTCATGTTGCCACAACTTAAACTATACAGAAGACAGATGTTGGAATGTGGTAATCGATAATCAAGCATCTGTTCATTTTTCTTTTTAAAATTTTAGTTAATTTGGCTTAATATTTGAAATTATACTTTTTTTATTTTAATTGTTTAGTATCAAATTAAACAGTGATGCATTATGCCTTTTGTGTGTCATGGATTTCAATTTTTACATGCTAATTTTATACAACGGAGCGTTGATGTTTAATAAACATTTTCCTTGTCCTGTAGGAACTGCATCTCTGACTTCACAATATATATATATATATATATATATATATATATATATATATATATATATATATATATATTCTACAAACAATGGTTCCACAAAGGCTTGTGAATCATTTTGTGTGTTTGCACACAGTATGTTTTTATTCAGCTCTTAAAGCAAATTATACATATGAAAACCCACCACAAATATAAAGCTGTTTGCGCTTTCACACTACCTTTGTTAATGTCCGTTGCTGTTTTCCATCCTAAAATGACAGCAACGGACATTAAACTATCACAGAGAATGGTCACATTGATTCTGTGTCCGTTCCCATTGACACTAATGTGAACAACATGACGGAAGCTATCTTCCGTAATGTCTGTTTACCTTTGTAACAGAAGATAGTCGTGCATTGCTGTCCTTAAAGGGGATGGCCACTTTTAGACCAAAATTGAGAGACAAATGTTATTGTTTGTGTAATATAACGTACAATTTCCCTTTTTGTATCCATTCCTCAGTTTTTGAGATCTCTGTTGCTGTCATTCATCCAGATTACCTCTGGTGGATGAAATTCTGACCATGGTCATGTGATGAACATTACAAGTGCACAGCTTGTTATAGTCACACACCGTGACCATCACATGATCATGGTCAGAATTTTATCCACTAGAAGTAAGAAAATGAATGACAGCAAGCAGAAATTTAGAAAAGCCATGAGGAATTAATACAGAAAGTATATTGGAAAATGTTATAGCTTTTTATTATTCAAACCATTAACATTTTGTGTTTCACTATTGGTCTCAAAGTGGTTACAGGGGCATTCTGGGACTTTCGTCTTGATGACCTATGTGATCAATGGGGGTCCAATGCCTGGTATTCCTGCCAATCTGTTTGAAAGAGGCTTTGGCCTCTTCCCTATGCAGATGATATCACATAAGTCACATGAAACAGCAGAAACAATTTTGCAATTCAAATGAGTGGAAATGAACTGTAATACCAAGAGCAGCCCCTGCTTGCCCAAATGCTGTAACCTCTTCAACCAGCTGCTGGGGATTTATTGTACCATGCACAATAGATTACAAGAGACTAACTGAAGAATGTCCTGTGGACAGAGAGATGACTACTTAGAGCTTAACCTCACAGTGAATATCGCATGGTTTGGGGATGCTTTGCTTCACTGAATTCTGGGTTGTGCTCCCAAATGTATGCACAAAGGATTTTTTTTAAAAAAAAAAATCTAAAGTACAAAATGAAATCCAAAAGAAATGCCCAAAAGCAATTGCATTGGAAAATGTAGTCTATGCACCAGTGTATATAGTAATCTGGAAAAATATATCTTTGTACCATATTAGCCAGTGGATATGAAATATAAAGATTAAGAGTCTTCAGTAGTTTGAGGCAGGAGAGAGTATAGGAGTATAAACTCATTACTACCTTTGACACATTCCAGAGGGGATTAAATGTGCTGCATGGATTTATGTCCTTCTACAAGAACTAGACATCACCAATCAAAGGGACCATAAAAACTCAGAGGGCCATCCTTTGAACTTCTAATTTGTTTTTTAATTTATTTGTGTGTATACTGCTTTCCATCACCTGTCACACCGAACACTTGATTCCTGTGCCTCTTTTTGTGTATAAATATGCAAGCCTTCAGAAATTCATACCATGCCTGATGAAGAGACCTAGTAGTCTTGAAAGCTTGCTATCTGTCATCATTTTTGTTAGCCATTAAAAAGGTATCAACCACCGAAGACTCTCAATCTTTATATATAGTAATCTGATAAACAACTCTCCCAGATTGCCTTGCATCAGAGTATTATAGTTCATCCAAGGGACTTCTGACTTTAAGCAATGTAAAGTACTGTACATGCATTATATCCCAGAACATGTTCACGGGAGTGATAATTTGTTCTTTATAGTAGGTGGACAAATTTAGGTTTGGTGGATTTATTAAAAAAAAAATATATATATTATATACATAGCCAAGCCATTTACCTAGATCCATTTTCCAATATATCAGTGCAAAATCTCTCCTGATGGTCAAATTGAATGAGGCGCTAGTACAGGTTTCCATCAAGAAATATAAGAAGAATTCCATTAGAAATTTACAGCATGTTCTCTAATGTAATTATAGTGCTGCTTTGGAGATGTAGAACTACAAATTTGAAGGCGGGAATGTCTCTGAGTCTTCTATGGCAGGTTATGAATTTGGGGATATGTTTATAGAAGGGGTTTCCAGCCCCAAATGCATTTTTGATACTGAAGACCTATTCACAGGACGCGCACAAATACAATGCAATGTACTCCTGTTCCACTGATTTCCATTCATTACTTTATTGAACCCCTGGCTATTATTCTTAGAAGATCTCAGGCCGGTGACAGAATGAAAACGCCTTATGCTGAGGAGAAATGGTCACTATGTTCTCTGCCTATAGTATAAAAGCTATCTCATGTGTACTGGAGTGTGTCAGCCAGTTTGGTAAGGGGTAAGAGATAATTAAACCAAATTTATTTTGTTACCTTTAAGAATAAATCATATTCTCTACAGGAAATTCTGGGTGTCTGGATGACTTTAAATGCTTTAAATGGTCTTCCAAAAAAAATTTTTTATTATTGTCTTATCTACATTCCAAAATGTGTTTCAAACTATTAATTTTTAATAGTAGGATGCCAAGATTTTTATAAAATCTAATAGGGCCATGGATATAGCATCCTGCTTTGTACCATATACTAGACAAAACACATAGCAGACACTACATGTTATATAAGTGTGGGGCTCATTCATCTTGTGTATGCGAAGCCCTGAACATGGAAGAAAAGTTGCATACGTATAAATAAGGTGCTCAAACCAATATCATGAAAAAAGACCTTATGATATAATGAATATCTTCAATACAAAGAATAAATTTTTATATATAATCAGAAGACCTAGGTGTGTATTCAAATAATTTGCTCAGTACATATAATAGATACCATATTAAAAAAAGAAATTGTGATAACATGTCACAAATCTGAAAAGAAATTGCAACAAATATTTGCTGTGCACAAAATAACCATGACCATAAATGGTCAGGTTAGCATCACCACATTGATGTCCGTGAATAACGAAAAATTACCCCAAGACATAAGGTGCTCTAGGCTTCCTCAGGTGTGCAAGTTTGTCCAATAAGTGCCTTAATACATATACCTAATGGGTACAGCCAGTCAGACCTCCAGTGTCTCTAAACTTCATCTGCGCATGCACGGTCTTCAGCAATCTGACATGATGATGTTATTACCCCTATATATGAGCATGCAAGAGTTTTATGTCTGGGATCATGGGACTTGCACTATGCGCAAAGACTAATGTTAAGTCTTACATTCAAATGATCAATAAAAAAAGAGTAACAATCAACAGAAATCATGTACCCTCTTCATTTCCCAAATTATGCGCATGCGCCATAGCCTCCAAGTACAATGGTTATGTATTGCAAAGTCTCAAAATAATTTTGGTCTAGTGTCACAATACCCAGGCCAAAAAGATTCATATCTACATGTAGTATGCGCAATACACCACGTATACAACTGTCATCATGTACAATACACAAAATGTATAAATATATAAACTACTGACATATAGCCATATATTACCAATATTAACAAATGTGCATGTCCCCAATTTATGCCAATCTGTGTGACTGGCTGGACCATACTATAGTGCTATATGTATATTGACTCACATATGTATAATAAGATAAACCCTATTAGGAAAAATAAATAGATAAAAATGGATAACTTTTTGATATATACATGTTACTCCAAACTTCAGAAAGAATGAGCTCCTGGGTTCTCAGCTACATCTGTCGTAATCTACTATTAACTCATAGGGTGCAAAGTCCAGCTTATACGACTTAAAGTTCTAGATGAAGAAAGAAGTTATCCCAAGGAGGAATGGGTCAGGTATACAGGTATATTCATTCATATACTACTACTACATATACTGACAACCCAAAGAATGCTCTACTAAAAAATAAAGTACATGAATTAAAACAAACATAGAATTAAATAAAATGAGGGAAATAAATATGTAATAGTACAAGAGTGTGGTGATATGAAATAGTGCTTTCTATGTGAAAGTGAAACCTGTGTTAATGATAGGTAGAAGTGAATGAACGAGAAAAAAAATATAAATATTTGGAAGTAATATGCGTGCTGAATGTGATAAATATAAAATAGTGTAAAATAGTCGTATGAATGAATGTGCACCTAATGTTGAAAACTATCAGTGTGATGTGTGTGGTGTGTGTGAAAAGAAAATTAGTGGCATTTTTAACTCCACGCATTCCAAACCCAGTAACTTTTTAACCCCTTCTCGCCGATGGCATTTTTTGATTTTCATTTTTGACTCCCCTCCTTCTAAACCCCATAACTTTTTTATTTCTCCGCTCCCAGAGCCATATGATTTCTTAATCTTTGCGGGACAAATTTTTCTTCATGATGCCGCCATTAATTATTCTATATAACGCACTGGGAAGCTGTAAAAAAAAATTCAGAATGGGGTGAATTTGAAGAAAAAGTGCATTTCTGCGACTTTCTTACGGGCTTCGGTTTTACGGTGTTCACTGTGCAGCCAAAATGACCTGTCCCCTGTATTCTGTGTTTCAGTATGGTTCCAGAGATACCAAATTTATATGGTTTTATTTACATTTTAACCCCTTAAAAAATCCCAAACTGTGTTTAAAAATTTTTTTTTTCTAAAAGTCGCCATATTCTGACAGCCGTAACTTTTTTATACGTCCGTGTACGGGGATGCATAGGGCGTCTTTTTTTGCAGGGCCAAGTATACTTTTTAGTTCTACCATTTTGGGGAATTGCTTTTGCTTTGATCACTTTTTATTCAAGTTTTTATCAGAATCAAAACAGTGAAAAAACGGCGGTTTGGCACTTTTGACTATTTTTCCTGCTACAGTGTTTACCGTAGAGGAAAAATATTTTTATAGATTCGTAGAGCAGGCGATTTCGGACACAGGAATACCTAACATGTATGTGTTTCACGGTATTTAACTACTTTTATATGTGTTCTAGGGAAAGGGGGGTGATTTGAATTTTTAATAATTTTTATATTTTTTTCTATTTTTTTTTACTTTTCTTTCTATTTTTTTTTGCATTTATTAGACCCCCTAGGGGTCTTGAACCCCAGGGGGTCTGATCACTAATGCAAGGCATTACAATGCTAATGCATTGCAAAAAATCATCATTTCTTTTGCAGGCTGCATAGACCAGCCTGCAAAAGAAAGAGAAAGCAGGGACCGATCGGAAACAATAGCGCAGCTTGTCTACTGCGTAAAACAATAGACACCCGGCGGCTATGGCGGCTGCCTGGCTCCCGGGCGGTCGCCATAGTTACACACCCGGCATGCGCCGTAATAGTACGGCAGATGTCGGGAAAGGGTTAAATTTTCCCTTCACAGACCCATATGAGGGCTTAATGTTTGCAGGACAAATTGTGAAACAGCAAAGAAATGGTGCTTTGGCACGTCAGATCTTTTTTTTCCTGCTATCCTCTGGCCGAGGCCTAATGCCCGTGATCATTGTGGGCACTAATCATGGTCATTAATACAGGGGACACTGTTGTACCGTGATGTCTGCCCAAGTAGTGTGCAGCCATTGACATAAGGTTCTAATCTTCTTGGTCAATTCTAGCTAGTTCAATCGTTGAGAAGTGCTTCTGTATATTTTTCCACAATTTTTGTGAAGGCATACACTACATTTTTGGTTTTGCAATTAATATAGTCTTTAATGTTATAAACTGTATTCTCATTCACTAGTTCTGAAATGTTGTAACTGGCCTATTACAATCTTTATTTCTACCTCTAAATCTACTGTTCGTGGTTTATGTTTCAGAAGATCTCTATCCCGAAATCTGTAGGTCATATCTGACGCCTGCATCCTGAAATCCAAATCTACTGAAGAGATGCTTTTAATCCTTGAAAATTGTCCTTTCGGAATACCTTGTTTTAGTTGAGTAGGGTAACAACTAGAATAGTGTTACTGTTGGTAGCAGTTCTTTTTGGTAAAAATATTGCTGTATCCTTCAAGGTCAATTTTAAGTCTAGAAATTCTGCAATTGAATTGGAGATGTTATATGTCAATGGAATGTTCAAGTCATTTTGATTCAACGTCTCTATGAATTCAGTTCAGCTCTGCTGATCCCCTGCCATAGTAGATGTAAGTTAAGATAAGATAGAATAATCCTTTAATATTCCCACCATGGGGAAATTTAGTGTGTTACAGCAGCATGGATAATACAGTAATATATTGCAAGAAAAGAACACATACAAGCTCATACAAGATAGAAAAAGATACTAGGAGTCATAGAAACTAAGAAGAAAAAGAGACTTCAGGATCATTTAGTTCTCAGTGCGGAGTGATCTTCACTTAGCCTGATATTGATTATACAGCAGTTGGGAGTAAGGGCCTCCTTCTTGGGGTGAAGAAGCCAGTCACTGACAGTACTGCCCAGCACTGTTGTGGTCTCCTACATGGGTTGGGAGTTATTTTCCAGCATGGAGCTGACCATGGACAGTCTACTTCTGTCACCAACCACCTGTACTGGGTCCAGGGGGCTCCCCAGGACAGAGCTGGTCCTTCTAACCAGCCTGTCAAGTCTATTTCTATCCCTGGCTGATCTATTACTCCCCCAGCAGGTCACTCCAAAGAAAATTTGTGATGGTACCACAGAGTTGAAAAAGGCCCTAAGAAGTGCCCCCTGGACTCCAAAGGCCCTCAGCCTCCTGAGCAGGTAGACCTTTCTTCAACCCATTCTGTGCAGCGCATCCAGGTGATCAGCCCAGTACAGCACACCCAGGGACTTATAGGTCTTGACTATCTCAATGCCTGACCCCCTGGATGTTCTCCGGATTTGGGGCACTTCTCCACTTACTAAAGACCACCACCATCATCTTGGTCTTCCCAGCATTAAACCTCAGGTGGTTCCGCTAACACCATTCCACAAAATCCCAGTTTAAGTCTTTGTACTCCCTGTCGTCTCTGTCTGTGATGAGGCCTACTATTGCAGAGTCATCGGAGTACTTTTGCAAGTAACAGCTGGATGAGTTTCTCTTAAAATCCTACAGTGTGAAGAGGAAAGGGCCAAGAACTGTACCTTAAAGTGCCCCCGTACTACAGATCACAGTGTGAGACACACAGCCTTGGGCTCTCATATACTGAGGTCAGATTGTGAGGTAGTCTAGGATCCAGTTGGACAGGTGATGGTCCACTCCAACAAGGTCCAGCTTGTCTCTCAGTAGCCCGGGCTGAATGGTGTTAAAAGCACTGGATAAATCAAAGAACATTATTCTCACAGTGTTCTATGGTTTCTCCAGGTGAGAAAGAGCTCTGTGAAGGAGGTGGATGATGGCATCATCCACCCCAATGCCCAGCCAATAGGCAAACTGGAGGAGGTCCATAGCAGAACTCACTAGGGGGCGTAGATGTCTCAGGACCAGTCTCTCTCTAGGACCTTCATCAAGTGAGATGTCAGTGCTACGGGTCTTTAGCCGTTGAGGTCCGTCTGATGAGGTGTTTTTGGAACTGGTACCACAAAAGATGTTTTCCACAGTTGTGGTACCACACCCAGCTTCAGGCTCATATTGTACATGTGCGTAATAACACCACACAGCTCGTTTCCACACATTTTAGGAACTCTCGTGCTTATCCCCTCAGGTCCTCCAGCCTTTCCTGCTTTTATCTTGATTTCCCTAACACTTGAAACTCTGTGAAGATTAGATTGTAACCAGATGGCAGTTAAGTGAAAGCAGGTTAGGGTGCTGCCCTGGTGTGTATTTTATTTTTTTTATTTTTTTTGGGGGGGGGGCTTGGGGGTTGGATGACATGCTGGGGTGGGAGACGCTGGTATGTGATAAAGTCTGATTTAGTTCATTGAGGTATTTGTGTCTCCTTCTGCCTGGGAGCCAGGCTGTCTGTGACCAGATATTGCCTTAAGACTATTCCAGACTTTACTGACACATCCTTCAGCCATTTGCTGCTTCATCTTCCTCCTGTAATTGGCTTTCCCCTCCCTAATCTGTCGACTCAGCCCCTTTTGCACATCCCACAGGCATCTCTTTTGTCTACAATGGAAAACTGCAAATGGTGTCTCCCAGCACGAGTACAGACTCCGAAGTTGTTCTTAATAAAACTTAGCTTTTATTATTTTTTAGCATACAGCTGGTTAAAATTACATTAGTGGTGGTGGGGTCGGTAGACCAAAGCTTACGCATTTCGGAGCATTGGCTCCTTATATCTCTTATATCTTGTCACCCCCTCTATCTCATCTCATAGATTGTAAGCTCTTGCATGCAGGGCCCTCAGTCCCATTGTGTGAATAAATTATTACTCTGTAATGTATTTTTGTCTTTGCTTGAACCCCACAATTTGTAAAGAGTTGCGGAATATGTAGGCGTCATATAAATAAAATGTAAACCCCCTGTCAACCCCCAAATGTAAAGCACCATGGAATTAATGGTGCTATATAAATAAATAAATAAATAATAATAATAATAATAATAATAATAATGTATTATTCTTATTCTTATACGCTTTAAATGCATACACATGTGTCTCCTCCCAGCACCATAAAATAAAGTCGCTATAGAAGTGGGCACATGATGTACTTATCACAGTCCTAGATATTTGTTAAAAAAAATTAAGTCATTGTGTCCAAAACTGTCATAAGTCAATAAGAAAAGAATCATAAAGTCGGTTGGAACCAACTTGTTAAAAAAAAAAGATGGAACTGCTTATACACCATTCTTGTGTGCTATGATGGTGTATAGCGAGTCAACATCCAATATGACTAACCACAAATTATCTGGTAACATAAGTTCTTGAAGAATTTGTAACATCCTCTCTTGTTTAATATTTTTATTAATGACCTGGTAGAGGGTTTACAAAGCAGGGTGTCCATATTTGCAGATGATACTAAACTTTGTAGGGTAATTAATAATGAGGAGGATAGTAGAATATTACAAGGGGATCTAAGGAAACTGGAAGCATGGGCGGAGACTTGGCAAATGCAGTTTAATGTTGACAAATGTAAGGTAATGCACTTTGGTCGACATAATAAAATGTATGACTGTGTACTTAATAGTAAATTACTGGATAAGACTGCCAATGAAAAAGACTTGGGGATTTTGGTGGACAGCAAGCTTACCTTTAGTGACCAGTGTCAGGCAGCTGCTGCCAAGGTAAATAAGATTATGGGATCCATCAAAAGAGATCTAGAGTCTCATGACAAGGACATAGTTATGCCTCTATACAAATCACTGGTACGGCCACACTTAGAATATTGTGCGCAATTTTGGTCCCCAGTATACAAGAAAGACATAAATGAACTTGAAAAGGTGCAAAGACGGGCAACCAAAATGATTAGGGGAATGGATGGACTGGAGTATAACAATAGATTAACAAGCTGGGGGTTATTCAGTTTAGAGAAAAGCCATCTACGGGGAGATCTAATAACAATGTACAAATACATGAAGGGACAATACAAAGAACTTTCTAAGGATCTTTTTACTCCTAGGCCAGTGACAGTGACAAGAGGACATCCTCTACGTCTGGAGGAGAGAAGGTTTCACCAGAAACATAGATGGGGATTCTTCACAGTAAGAACAGCGAGGCTCTGGAACTCTCTGCCCCAGGAAGTGGTGATGGTGGACTCACTGAACAAGTTCAGAGAGGGCCTGGATGCCTTGAAGAGAATAATCTTATGGGTTATGGATACCTTGATCCAAAGTTTTTATACTGACCTATAAGCCTCATGGGGTTTTTTGCCTTCCCCTGGATCAACACTGTAGGGATTGTAGGGTTATAGGTTGGACTTGATGGACTGATGTCTTCATCCAACCTCATCTACTATGTAGCTATGAATCTCTCAAAAAGAAAGCTAATTAGAACAACAATAGTTGGAAAAAAATAATCAATGTATTTACGAATATTTTCACACAGTTCTCCAACACTAAGATACAATTGGACATCCTAAGGAATTGGAGGAATTATTGTGTATTTTAGATGTTAGATAAAATGTAGGAATATTTGGTTTGTCAACTGACAAAAATGTTTTTCCTTTTTGGTAATGATTCCATACCTGAATGCTGTACCCAGAAGAATGTCCAATTTTTTTCTCTGTGGGAAATTACGGGAAAATTTTGGATTCTTAATTCCTCTAGGGATTTATTGTATTTTTCCAAACTGCATATATTCTACCAGAGTCTCGCATAAGGCTGAGTTCACATCTGTGATCGATTTCCGTTTTGAGATTCCGTCCCCCATTCTGCTTGAAAAATGCGGAGAGAAAAATCCTGCAAGCTAGACTTTTCTCTCTGCATTTTTTGGGAGAAAACACAGCGAGCCCCTGTATATAGGGCTACAGATACTCCCTGTGCTGTTTGGTGACATGGTGTGTACTGCACTCATCATGGACCAGAGGAAGTGAAGGAAAGAGTTGTCTCAGGAGAAAATTATAGACACACGTTAAAGGTAACAGTTATAAGGCCATCTCCAATCAGCTTAATGTTCCTGTGACTACAGTTGCACATATTATTCAGAAATTTAAGATCCACGGGACTGTAGCCAACCTCCCTGGACGTGGCCACAGGAGGAAAATTGTTTAATACGTTTATTTAAATACGTTTATTGACCTGTCTCCATTATGGTATAATTGTAATCTAGTGGAGTTCCACAGAAAATCAATGTGGGATGACAGAAGGGGCCAGAAGGCCTTTCACAAATACTGTATGATAACTTTTTTGAACCCTTCTACAGAGTTAAACATGAATTTAATCTTTATGAAAGAGACTTGCTTCTCTATTTATAACTGAAATGCTAGTATAATGCCACCAAAAAGGAATTGAGCCTGAATATAGATTTTTGGCTCTTTTAAGTTTATTGAATTAACGCTAGAGATGAGCGAGTAGTACTCGATCAAGTAGGTGTTTGATCGAATACTATGGTATTCGAAATACTCGTACTCGATCGAGTACTACTAGCTGTTCGAAGTTAAGATTTGATGCAGAACCAGCATTGATTGGCAGAATGCTATACATTGCCAGTCAACGCTGGTTCTTCTCTTACCTTTAGAAGTCTTCTCCCTGCGCAGCGTCCCCACGGCGTCTTCCAGCTCTGAATTCACTCTGCCAGGCATCGGGCCTGGGCAGAGTGAATTCAAGGCCGGAAGAGGATGCGGGGACGCTGAGCAGGGAGAAGAATCCAGCCCGACCCTCACTCATGGACTTGGTAAGTAGAATTTGATCAAATGTTGCATACCCCTGAAACGAGCATTTCCCCCCATAGACTATAATGGGGTTCGAAACCCGTTCAAACAGTCGAACAGTGTGCGGCTGTTCGAATCAGATTTCGAATCCCGAACATTTTAGTGTTCGCTCATCTCTAATTAACGCTCCTTCATATCCTTTAAATATAAGATTATTGTAAAGCAAACCCTGGATTTTCCTCATTTTTACATTTGTTGGGTTTCCTCCAATAATAATTACAGAATAACACATTTTATGTTTGTGCTTATACTGTACTATTCAGCTACTTATATTTGCAGGTTCGGTAAAAGGGATTCAACAAGTGTCCAAAGTGTTTGACCCCAATCACAGATTAATTACCTTTTACCTGGTGCTGCCCTAAATCATACCATTTCTAGTAGGTATTTGTAAGTTGCTAGAGGAGCGATTTCCCAGTAGCTGCTGGTGTACCCTGGGTGGAGGGGCACAACAAGCCAGTGAGCTCTAAATTGAACCCCCACCTGTCCCTTCCTACTTGCCTGCCCTAAACTGAACCCCCACCTGTCCCAGGGACAACTGGGCAACAAAACCCTACCTAGATATAAGTGATGACACCGAAAGTAGACAAGACAAACAACAACAAAGGGAGGTCAGCTAGCCAAGGGTTTGTTAACAATCAAACAACACAGTACAGAATTGTAATCCAAGAGAATAGTCAAAGGTAAAGACAGAGGTATATAATATATAATACAGATAAGCAAGAGTAACGCCAGCAAGCAGAAGGCAATAGCAAGCACCAATCTGAATGTGAGCAAACAATAAATAGGAAGGAAGAACCCACCTGCCTGCCCACCGGGTCTCCATCCTATTCCCCAAAGAAACTGCATAGGGGACGACTTCCCAGCAGTCAGTTTTAAAAGCCCGTTCATTTGAAAGGATTGCAGACCGCCGGTGTCCATATGCAGCCTCTCCGCGTGGAAACTGTTTTGTTTTTGGCCGTACACAAAGTCGGACATGCAGGACTTTGTGTCCATTAAAAAAAAAAAAAAAAAAAAACGGTATCCCCCGTGGAGAGTCTGCATACGGACACCGGCGGTTTGCTTTTAAAAGCCATTCAAATTAATAGGTTTTAAAACTAACCACCAGGCAGACACGAGCACAGGTGTGAATGCCCCCTTAGGGAAACGCAGTATCTTCTGGAGTATCTACGCGCTGTCTTCAGTATCTTTTAGTCCATTGTGAGAAAAGTGCATTACAAATGTTTGTTGTTAAGAACAAAACTATTCTGATGCAAAAAGTGTGGTACTTCTGTAGTCCACTAGAGGGCACTCTAGACAAACAAATCCACAGAAGCTTGATGGCCTCATCCGGAAGAAGGTTTGCAAATTTATTTACAAGTACAGGGGCACTAGACAGAATGGTTTTGATCCGATTGTAAAGGCAGCATTTCTGATAACAAAACTTTGGTTTATTTACTGCGTAATTCAACATTTTCCACATTGCACAGTGTACTGATTCTGGCCAAAAAAAAAAGTATGAAATGTCTGTTGTCTCAGCTGTCAGAAACATCATTTTTAAAAATTCTGATAATTCTTTGTAAAAAAAAACAAAAAAAAACAGGAGAACACCAAGAAATGCCAAAATTAGGCCCCACGTCGCAGAAAAGCTGCTTTTTTTTGTTACAGATTTTTCTGTGGAATTTTGATCCAAATCCAGGAGTGGACTTGGCAGAAGGGAAATGTATAAGGGTCCATTCACACAGAGGAATTTGGCACTGATTCTTGCACAGAATCTGCGTCAGAATCAGCGCTAAAAAAAGACTCCCATTGACTTCAATGGGTTCTGTTTTCCACACAGAACCCATTGAAATCAATGGGAGGCTGTTTTTCCCAATGTTGATTGGATAAAAGCGTATATAGAAACCCAAATGCTATCAATAAAAGTATACCCCATTCATACCTCAGTAAGTACCTATGCATTTCAGTGTGGGTTTCACGCTTCCTTAGGGGGAGAAACTGCAACAGATTTGGCACTGGTTGGAGCTAGGGCTATATAAGATCTAATGTGGTGGCTACTAATGGCCAGTCCTAGGTGAATAGGAGACAGTGACGCTAGATGGCAGCTGCCTTCATCACATGTATAGCTTAATCTGCTGAAACCATTGCATTGCAGACAGGTAATCCAACACTGGCCTGCTGTCAGATATAAAAGTATTAACCCATTTCTAGTTAAATAACCCACGTAAGATGACTGGGATATTTGTTGATAGCACTTGGATTTCTATATCTGCTTTTATCAAATTAACGTTAAAAGTTAAAGGGGTTGTCCGGGATAAACTAAGAATTAACCCCTAAACTAAACCCCCTCCCCCACCTAACTACTAATTTACTTCAATTTTTTTTTTTTTTTTTTTTTTTTAAAAGAAATCTATAATTACCCATATCCCTGGAGTGGTCATGTGACTGCCCCAGGGAATCTTTCTGATAATCCAGTGACGTTCCGTTTCACAACTTCCGAAATGTAAAGTCACCATTACTGCCCTTCATCCCTATCAATACTCATGGTTCTTCTTGTGTTCAGGAACGGCTCCTCCCCTCTTCCTCTCTGCTAGTATTGGGTAGAATAGGTTAGCTAGGGGGACAGGGGAGGAGCTAGTATTGGGTGGGATAGCTTAGCTAGGGAGATTAGGGAAGGGCGGAAGAGGCTAGAAATGGACGAGATAGCTTTGCTAGGGAGACTGGGAGAGGGTGGAAGGGGCTAGTAATGGACAGGATAGCTTAGCTCGTGAGACAGGGGGAGTGGTTAATAGGGGGCGGGACAGTTTAGCTAGGGAGATAGGGTGGGGATGGAACGCAGTGAGAGAGAGGGGGCTGAGTGAGAGGGAACTAGTATAGAAGGTACAGAGGAAGCTGCACAGCAGGAAGTTACACCATGTAAACAAATGCAAAGGATGCAGCAGCTGCCAGAGACACCCAGAAATCACTCCAAACCCTGCTAAAGGCATATGGGTGTACTTATTAACCCATTACTTGCACTAACAGACCCTTCTAAAAAAAAGATTTTCTGCCCGGAAAACCCTTTTAAGTTAAAGCAGACATCACCCTCTAGAGCCTGTAGATACACGTGTAGGCTGAATATGGATAATTTTCAGACTTTTTGGAGTGAGCCCCCTTTCCAAGCCATGAAGTGCATGATCTCAGGAAGTATGACTATTTTAGTCTTCCATATTGCAAGCTCATTTTATATAGCCATGCCAGTCCAGTTACTCTACGTGCTTTATATTCTTGAACCACTTTCTTTATGTTTCCCATTGCTTTTCAAGCCACTCTTGACTTTGGCACTAAATAAACACAGCAAATCGTTAACTAAAAAATAAACTTTTTTGCAACATATGTCCTGAACGTCTGGTTCCGCAAATAACTCCATAGCAATGTCTGCCCAAAATCAGCATATGAAAAAGTTCTGCACACATAGGTTTTATTCCACCCCAACGGAAACCTGATGAACAACATTAGGCTCCATTCCCACGAAGTAACACGCCGCTAATTCTGACGCGCGCGTATCACATTGAAAGCAATAGGTAAAAAAGCCGCCCATTGAGTTCAATGGGTAGCACGCGTAAGCCGGCACCCATTGAAGTCAATGGGATCTGTTTTGAAGCGTTTCACTCTGACGTGTTTACGTGTCAGAATGAGCAGCGCATTACTCTGTGGGAACGGAGCCTTATAGTCAATGGGGTCCACCAGGCTCCATAAGTTACCTCTATTTTAGAGGTCCACCTGTCCATGGTTCTGGTCTTCCAAAGGACCAGAACAACGGACAGGCAATGCTAGTGTTAGTCAGAAATCTATTGTGCAGTATAGACAGTGCCGCACCTCCCATGAGGCGACCTGAAGCGAGCGCTTCAGGCGGCACTATGCCAGGGCCTCAGGGAGGGCGGCATTTTTGCTAACCTAAGCCAGTCCAGGACAAGCTGTCCTGGACTGGCTTATCACCGAGCGGTGGTTTGGGGAGGCCACTGGAGCAGCGCTGCTCCAGCAGCCTCCCCTCACGCTCAGGCAGAGAGCAGGCAGTCTCCGGGCCTACTCTCTGCCGGCGAACGGGGCTAAGCCCCGCCCCTTCACTCGGCCACACCCCCGATCCGCCCGGCCACGGCCACGGCGGGGGGGGGGGGCGGCTTTCTGCAGTTAGCCACGGGTGGCGAAAGGAGCAGGCTCACCCCTGAGTATAGAGTAGCTTCCTTGGTTAATAAAATGTAAAACATTCAGATAATTCTTTCATTATTTTCTATATTATGAATGCGATGTCTGTGTTTCTTAGTAACACTACTTGTTGATTTATTTATTTTAATGGAAGTTGATGCTGGATCTGTTGTGTTAAGGCCTTTGTTCCTTTAGAAAAGTCCTTGAAGAACTGTAAAGGAATTAATAAGGAAGCTATCTGACAACACCCATGTGGAAAACTATTTTTACATCATTTGCCAGTTACTGCCACAAGAGGGACCCCTTGTCCAAATTCCAATCATTCATTTGCGGTTTCAAGAAGGGTTGAAGTGACTATTTTTGAAACATTGTAAACGTAAGATGTCTTAAACCGATGTTGTTGTGACCAAGGTTTTTCCTTATATAAGAATATACAAAAAAACTAAATGCTATATGACCATTTATACCACATCATCTTCCTCTGCTGCTAGTTACATAAACAAACATTAGCATAAAAATACCACGATAAAAAATAATGTAGCATATAGACGAGCACTTTTGGCACAGCAAAGAAAGTCCAGTCCAGCAAGTTTGGTGCAACTGTCCACAACCAGTTTTATTAGGGCTAGTTCACACGGGGCAAGAAGTGGCGGATTTTGGCACGGAATCCACCTCTAAATCTGCCCCCTCACAATAGAGGTCTATGTAGACCGCTAGCAATCTTTTTTCCGCTAGCGGTTTGTTCCCGCTCGTGGAAAAATTAAGCGAGCTGCCCTTTCTTGAAGTGGACGCTACGGCGCGCCCGCGTCAAGACAATCCCTCTGGACTAGGCCTATTCATTTGGGCCTACTGGGGAGTGGGAGGCTGCGACTGTCAAAAACCGCGACAGTTGCGGCTAGCCGCGGCAGGCGCATTTTGCTCCTGATCTGACGCACTTCCCATGTCAAAATCAGGACCAAAATATGCGGTCACTAGCCCATGTGACCTAGGCCTTAGTGCTCTTGCAGTCAAACAAAAACAAATATAATACAAAATAAAATCCTAGCCGTTCGGCTACTATATACAACAACAGGAATCCTAACCAAAGAGCCTACTGCACAGCTCCCTAGACACAAGCAGTTGAACTCACAAGTGGTGTTCCAGGAGCAGAGAGAACCCTATATCTGTGTGATGTCTGCCCTTAAATACTTCAAGTTACCAGGAATTAACCCCACAATACATACCGTATATACTCGAGTATAAGCCGAATTTTTCAGCCCAGATTTTGGGCTGAAAAAGCCTCCCTCGGCTTATACTCGAGTCAGCAAAAAAAAAAATATATATATATACTAGAGGGAGGACCCGGCTTCGCACGGGTATATTACATTTTATGTTTGTGTAGTGGCCCCATAAGAATTGTCCAATTTTGCATTGGTGTATTTTGTATGTTGTTTGTGTGTATGTCCATAAGCGTCATGTGATTGTATCTCATTTTGGATATCAGTGAAAAACCTATGATCAGTTATTATGGATACCTGGAGTAAAGCTGTATCTAATCCTTCCTTGTGTAGTACTGTGTTTAGACTCAAGTATCTAATCCTTGTTGGTGTGGTACTGTTTGCAGATGCACATATCTAATCCTCCGACGTGTGGTACTGTGTGCAGATGTGTGTATCTAATCCTCCCCTGTGTGGCATTGTGTGAAGAGGCACGTATCTAATCCTCCGGTAAGTGAAACTGTGTGCAGACGTGCATATCTAATCTTACGGCATGTGGTACTATGTGCAGATGCGCGTATCTAATCTTCTGGCGTTGTGATACCGTGTGCAGACAGGTGTATCTAATCCTCTGGCATGTGGTACTGTGTGCAGAGGCATGTAACTAATCCTCCAAAGTGTGGTACTGTGTGAAGAGGCGCGTATCTAATCCTACGGCGTGTGGAACTGTGTGTAGACACGCGTATCTAATCCTACAGCATGTGGTACTGTATGCAGATGCATGTATCTAATCCTATAGCGTGTACAACTGTGTGAAGACATGCATATCTCATCGTCTGGCATGTGGAACTGTAAGCAGACGCGTGTATCTAATCCTACGGCATGTGGAACTGTGTGCAGACGTGCTTATCTAATCCTCTGGTGTGTGGAACTGTGTGCAGATGTGCGTATCTAATCCTCCCTTGTGTGGTATTGTGTGAAAAGGCGCGTATCTAATCCTACGGTGTGTGTAACTGTGTGTAGACGCGTGTATCTAATCCTACGGCATGTGGTATTGTATGCAGATGCGCGTATCTAATCCTCTGGCATGTGGTACTGAGTGCTGAGACGCGTATCTAATTCTTTGGCTTGTGGTACTGTGTGCAGAGGCATATATCTAATCCTCCAAAGTGTGGTACTGTGTGCAGACACACGTATCTAATCCTGCCCTGTGTGGTATTGTGTGAAGAGGCACATATCTAATCCTGAGGCATGTGGTACTTTGTGCAGACGCGCGTATCTAATCCTCCCTGTGTTGTACTGTGTGCTTAGACACGTATCTAATTCTCTGGCTTGTGGTACTGTGTGCAGACACACGTATCTAATCCTCACCTGTGTGGTATTGTGTTAAGAGGCACGTATCTAATCCTGCGGCGTGTGGAACTGTGTGTAGATGCGTGTATCTAATCCTACGGCATGTGTTACTGTGTGCAGATGCGTATATCTAATCCTCTGGCGTGGGGTACTGTGTGCAGACACACTTATCTAATCCTCCCTGTGTGGTACTGTGTGCTGAGACGCGTATCTAATTCTCTGGCTTGTGGTACTGTGTGCAGAGGCATGTATCTAATCCTCCAAAGTGTGGTACTGTATTCAGGCACACGTATCTAATCCTCCCCTGTGTGGTATTGTGTGAAGAGGCGTATATCTAATCCTATTGCGTGTGGAACTGTGTGTAGACGCGCATATCTAATCCTACGGCATGTGGTACTGTTTGCAGACACGCGTATCTAATCCTCTGGCGTGTGGTACTGTGTGCAGATGTGTGTATCTAATCCTCTAGCATGTGGTACTGTGTGCAGATGTGCGTATCTAATCCTCTCCTGTGTGGTACTATGTGCAGATGAGCATATCTAATCCTCCCCCGTGTGGTACTGTGTGCTGAGACGCACATCTAATTCTCTGACTTGTGGTACTGTGTGCAGAGGCATGTATCTAATCCTCCAAAGTGTGGTACTGTGTGCAGACACACGTATCTAATCCTCCCCTGTGTGGTATTGTGTGAAGAGGCGCGTATCTAATCCTACGGCGTGGGGAACTGTGTGTAGACACACATATCTAATCCTGCGGCATGTGGTACTGTGTGCAGATGTGCATATCTTATGCTCTGGTGTGTGGAACTGTGTGTAGACACGTGTATCTAATCCTATGGCGTGTACAACTGTCTGCAGACGCGCGTATCTAATCCTCTGGAGTGTGGAACTGTGTGTAGACATGCGTATCTAATCCGACGACATGTGGTACTGTGTGCAGACGTGCATATCTTATGCTCTGGTGTGTGGAACTGTGTGCAGATGCGTGTATCCAATCCTTTGGCATGTGGTACTGTGTGCAGACGCATGTATTCAATCCCCCGGGGTGTGGTACTTTGTGCAGACGCGTGTATCTAATCCTTCGGCATGTGGAAATGTGTGCAGACGCACGTATCAAATCCTTCAGTGTGTGGAACTGTGTGCAGAAGCGCGTATGTAATCCTCTGGTTTGTGGGACTGTGTGCAGACGCGTGTATCTAATCTTCTGGAGTGTGACACTGTGCTGATCTGTGTATCTAATCCTCTGATGCGTGTATCTCAGTTTGGATATCAGTGTTGTATTGTGTATGTGGAGTGACCGTGTGTATTGCAGTTTGAATATGAGTGAAAGACTTGCAGGTTTGTATTGGCTAAGGGGGGGGGGGCACTGTGTTTGGAATGCTGTATCTCAGCAACGGTACGTCCGAGCGAGTTGGAGTCTCGTCTTAAACCTTCCCGGATACCTGAAGTATCTCTGTACCAAATTTGGTGAAGATCGGTCCAGCCGTTTGGTTCGCATTAGAGCACAGACAGACAGAAATTCATTTTTATAATATAGATTTTTTTTTTTTAGGAGGGCGAGGGGGGTCTATGACCAGCCACAATATCAATGTATAGAATCTCCCATAAAATAATGCAAAAAAAAAAGATTTTAAAAAAAGAAAGTCTTTAATCCCTCCTTTCCCTAGAATACATACAAAAGTAGAAAATGACTGTGAAACACATACACATTAGGTATCCTGTGTCTGAAAGTGCCCGGTCTACTGAATATAGGGTATCTGCAGTGCTCCTGTTCCATCGGGAAGGGGTTAATAGGAGCACTGCAGATCCCCTATATTCAGCCAGACTGAATTCCAAGTAGGGGAAGAAAAAACAGTCCTCAAGCTCAGGGAAGGGGGAGACAGACAACCAAAACACCACCTCCCCTTCCCCAGCACCCAGCAACTACTGCACCCAAAAACTCCAACCATTTAAATTTTTGAAATTTTCCAGTAGCTGCTGCATTTGCCCCCCCCCCCCTAGGCTTATACTCGAGTCAATAAGTTTTCCCAGTTTTTTGTGGTAAAATTAGGGGGTCGGCTTATAGTCGAGTATATACGGTATATTGAAAAATATGGCATTTCAGTGAAAAACCATAAATGTGACATCAAAGCACTTTCTGAGAGTTCAAAGCATGATTTATTTGTTGCCATTTTCTGATATTTTCTAAAAATAATTTATTTCAGTCTATACCAGATCCACCAACTTTGCTTGCACCCTGATGATTCCTACACTATATAGTGTATAAGGAAGAGGTAAACCACTCACACAACTTCCCAGTAATAGTAATGTCTCCCATAGTATCTTTGAGCAGCAATTATTCCTTAACAGTCTTAACAGTCATCCCACCAGCAACTTTTATTAGTTGGTATCAGCACTGTAATACATTGTAGATCAGTGTTTTCCAACCTTATAAGACTTGGGGGAAAAAATTTCCTCGAGGCACTACTATCAAATAACTTTTTATCAAAAGACAAAAACTACAGTTTTGATGTGTTTTTTTTTAGCAAAGTTTTTTTAAAACAATTAGAACTGCACCATGTGAATGCACCCTCAAAGCTACACCATCCTATAATTTCCACCCAGCACATAAAAAATTCTCCTTTAATCATCACCAAGCTCCCTTAGTGGCCCCACATAGTATCATGCTCCCCAGTGGCACACAGTACATGCTTCCTAATGACCCCAAGAACCTAAGAATATACCACACTGGCCCCCAGACACCTAATAATGCTCCCCATTGGCCCCCAGAAAATTAATAATGCTCCCCAGCGGCACCCAATAACTAGACTGAACAAAAGTGCCGCACACTCCAGACAAAAATAGTAAATAGTGGTGCAGGCAAGACAGAGGGTTCTAGAACCCCAACAGCAGAGCAAGTGTAATTCTGCCGCACACACAATATGTATCAAAGTGAATGGGAACATTTTTCTCTGCACTAGTGGATCTAGCGTGAGGAAGGTCTGTGGACTGAAACGTCCTGTTGTTACTATTGATCTACCATTTCCTATGTGCTTTATGACCATATATCCATGGCATATCAACCTGTGTAATCACATTATTACATATTAAAACGTTTCATCACTTTGATACATATCGTGTGTGCGGCTGAATTATTTTTGACACCTAATAGTGCTCAGTGGCCCAAGCCAAGAAATATCATTCCCCAGTGGCCCCTAGGCAAGTAGAAATGTTCTTCAGTAACCCCCAAGCAAGTAATAATGTCCCCTGTGACCATCAGACAAGTTAAGTCCTAAGTGGTCCCTAGACAAGTAATAATGTCCCTCAAAAAGCCCCTAAACCCTAAAAATGCTCCCCACTAGCCCCCAGGAATCTTATAATTTTCCTTGGTGTCCACCAGACAACTAATAATGCTTCCCAGTGGTCCCCAGGTAAGTAGTAATGTTCTCTAGTAACCCTCAGAAAAGTAATAAAGCCCCCCAGACAAGTAATGATGCTCCTCTAGTGGCCTCCAGACAAGTAGTTGCCTGACAATTAACAATGTCCCCCAATGGCCTCCAGACAAGAAACAATGTTCCTCAATGGCCACTAGACAAGTAAAAGTTGCCTTCCGTGACCCCCTGACAAGTAAAAATGTCCCCCAATAGTCCCCAGACAAGTAATAATGTGCCCTAGTGGTCCCTGACAACTAATAATGTCCTCCAGTGGCCCTCTGACAAGTAATAACGTTTCCCAATGGCCCCTGGACAAGTAATAATGTCCCTCGGTGGCCATTTTACAAGTAATAATGTTTCCTAATGGCCCCCAGACAATTGGTGCATGTGAATATACCATAATTTTATCTTTCCAGACTCAATGGTTCATAACAAGCTGTTTTCTTTGGAGGTAAATAGACTTGAAACAAAGCTTCCATGAAAGTAACAGCCACAATGTCTACATTAATGCTGTAATGCCTCCATAAGAGTGCCAGTCAGTTCATACTTTTCAGAAACTGAGAAGAAATGCTGTTGGTACAGCATTTTAATGGATTGCTAGTGGCTGAACAATTCCTCTGACAAAGATAATGTTAACCAACAATTTAAATATTAAACCAAGAGTACATTTGCACAACTTTAGCTGTAATATGTGAACCTGATCATGGACTAGACTCCAAAATAAAAACCAATTGAAGGACAGAACCATAAAATAAGAATACAAACCCCACACCCTAAAACAAGGTACAGACCCTACAATGAATATGAGATTGAGATTTACCTCCAGTATACAAAACAAAGTGGTACTAGTCAGGGTCTATATATAAAGAACAAGAAAAGTAGTACTGTACACCATCCATACAATGTTGGCCAAAAGTAATGGCACCCCTGCAATTCTGTCAGATAATACTCATTTTCTTCCAGAAAATGATTGCAATCACAAATTCGTTGGTATTATTATCTTCATTTAATTTGCCTTCAATGGAAAACCACAAAAAGAATTGTCAAAAAGCCAAATTGGATATAATTCCACAGCAAACATAAAAAAGGGGGTGGACAAAAGTATTGGCACTGTTTGAAAAATCATGTGATGCTTCTCTAATTTGTGTAATTAACAGCACCTGTTATTTACCTGAGGCACCTAACAGGTGGTGGCAATAACTAAATCACACTTGCAGCCAGTTGAAATGGATTAAAGTTGACTCAACCTCTGTCCTGTGTCCTTGTGTGTACCACATTGAGCATGGAGAAAAGAAAGAAGACCAAAGAAAAAAAAAAAGCAAAATTGTGAGGAAGCATGAGCAATCTCAAGGCTACAAGTCCATCTCCAAAGACCTGAATGTTCCTGTGTCTACCGTGCGCAGTGTCATCAAGAAGTTTAAAGCCCATGGCACTGTGGCTAACCTCCCTAGATATGGACGGAAAAGAAAAATTGACGAGAAATTTCAACGCAAGATTGTGCGGATGGTGGATAAAGAACCTCGACTAACATCCAAACAAGTTCAAGCTGCCTTGAGGGTACAACAGTGTCAACCCTTACTATCCGTCGGCGTCTGAATGAAAAGGGACTGTATGCTAGGATACCCAGGAAGACACCACTTCTTACCCAGAGACATAAAAAAGCCAGGCTGGAGTTTGCCAAAACTTACCTGAGAAAGCCAAAAACGTTTTGGAAGAATGTTCTCTGGTCAGATGAGACAAAAGTAGAGCTTTTTGGGAAAAGGCATCAACATAGAGTTTACAGGGAAAAAAAGAGGCCTTCAAAGAAAAGAACACGGTCCCTACAGTCAAACATGGCGGAGGTTCCCTGATGTTTTGGGGTTGCTTTGCTGCCTCTGGTACTGGACTGCTTGACCGTGTGCATGGCATTATGAAGTCTGAAGACTACCAACAAATATTGCAGCATAATGTAGGGCCCAGTGTGAGACAGCTGGGTCTCCCTCAGAGGTCATGGGTCTTCCAGCAGGACAATGACCCAAAACACACTTCAGGTCAGCACTAGAAAATGGTTTGAGAGAAAGCACTGGAGACTTCTAAAGTGGCCAGCAATGAGTCCAGACCTGAATCCCATAGAACACCTGTGGGGGGAGAGATCTCAAAATGGCAGTTTGGAGAAGGCACCCTTCACATCTCAGGGACCTGGAGCAGTTTGCCAAAGAAGAATGGTCTAAAATTCCAGCAGCGCATTGTAAGAAACTCATTGATGGTTATCGGAAGCGGTTGTTCGCAGTTATTTTGTCTAAAGGTTGTGCTACCAAGTATTAGGCTGAGGGTGCCAATACTTTTGTCCGGACCATTTTTGGAGTTTTGTGTAAAATGATCAATGATTTGACTTTTTTTTCATTCTCTTTTGTGTTTTTTCATTGCAAGCAAAATAAATGAAGATATTAATATCAGACTGTTTGTGCTTGCAATCATTTTCTGGAAGAAATTGAGTATTATCTGACAGAATTGCAGGGGTGCCAATACTTTTGGCCAACACTGTACACATACAAGACAATGGAAGTGGTACTATGCACTGTCAATAAACACAGGACAAAAGAAAGGTGTCTATGTACTGTACAAGGCAAAAGAGATGATACAGACAGAGGATCCCCCTTTTCAAATAAAAGCCTGCTCAGGGGAGGTGAGTAAAATAACACATAGTTATACTCACCTTTCCAGGGCATCAGGTGTTCCTGACTTATCTTTTGGCTATTTATGATCTGTGGCTGACGTCAGTAGGACATGTGATGTCAGCCACAGATCTGAAGAAGAAGCCAAAAGACAGCCGAATGGCACAAGGATGCCCAGGAGAGGTATGGTTAGGTGAGTATAACTGTTTGTTATTTTCCCTCACCTCCCCTGGGCCTATACTCGTTATACTCTGTGGTGTGAAGAGACCGCTTTTTAAGTGGATAGGGTTTCCATTTTTTACGTCCCCAAGCGGACCCGAAGAGCGAAACCTTAACGTTAAAGGACCAACACTTTTAACACCTTAGGGTTGGGTTTAATGCTGCTCCTGAGTTATACATCATACATGAGTACAGCCAAGCTCACCTGAAAGCACGGCATTGCTGGATAGATTTCTAGAACTCCGCTAAATACAAATTGATAATGCTGGCCAAATAGACGTGACCCCTAGGTCAATGTCTGCCCTGGGGGGTTCTCCTCTCACCCTCCACCTGTGAGAGTTGGCCTCTGGTCTGAGATCTCCTTCCACACTCCACCCCCTTCCTTTTTTCTCTCTTCTCCTTCCTTCCCTCCCCTGTTCACTTAACTCATTCGTCTCCTTTTCTCCCCCTCTATTTTTCATTCCCCCATTCATTTCTCCTGCTTTTGTTCTTATCGTTTCATGCTGCTTTACTTTTTGCTTACTTACAATAGGCTCCAGTTGGACTTCTCTGCAAGGCAAGGCCTTCCCAAGTATCCATGTTTGTTTTGGATTTTGTTCCTGTATTTTTTTTAATGTTATAAAGAGTTTAAATAAAAATAAAAGTAACGTTCTTCTGGCATTCGCCAGACTGACTTGTACATTAGACTGTGTGATTTGTCACATCATGCACTGTGCTTTACATCACTCCATCCAACGCTTGGCATTGGGCTTGGTGAAGTAAGGTTTGCATACAGTTTTTGTGCTGATTTTAACGGCGGAGTGGGCTTGGAATTGTGCAGTTATTGAGTAAGTAGAACGTTGGTAACTTTTATACATGATGTGATCAGCACTCAATGATCTGCAATGTTTTGTGGTCTGCCGTGGTTCCACTTTTCATTAATACCAGTTGATCATGAAATAACTAATAGGGAAATTATTTTAACCTGACTTCATACAACAGTGGCTCCTTTTACACTACCATGCCTGAACTCAATAAGCTCCTTTAGTGATATTATAGTGAGTCCTTTCTGTCGCAGTCATTTTTTCTTTTCTTCATTTTGAGTTTTTACTCCTTATATTCCAAAATCCATATCTCTTTTTAGGTTTCAATTCGCACAGCCCTATGAGGGCTTATTTTTTGTGGGATATGATGGTTTTGATGATTTCTGAGATGGCATAGAAATTGCCAATTTCTTGACAATCTGCAAACCTTGTCCTGAATCAGGCGCTTCCTCCACAGGGCCCTGTATCTTGTCAGAAATCTACATCAGCTCATAGCTGCCATATTAGCATAAATGTAGAGAATTTGGTATGACGGATTGGCCCACCCATGACCTGCACCCTACCCACTTTGAGAAAAGTGGTAAGGATTTTATTAAAATTACTATTTTAGTTGCAAATGGTGTTAAAATGTTGCAAACCACTGTTTCTCAGGGTCAGTACACATTTGTGTATGTATTTCGTCCAGTTAGAGTCCGCATGGCAAGCACACGGACCCCATTATAGTCTATGGGTTCCAAGAGCTTTTACAGCACAGCGCTTGCAAGTGAATTTGTATTCTGTTCGGGGGGTCTCCATGCTGACTCTAACTGGACGGAATACATACGCAGACATGAACCAACCCTAAGTCAGTCTGAAAATGTGCCAGATTTATCACAGTGACTGATGCCTGAAAACAAAACTGGTGCATTTTTACACTGTCTAGTCTAAGTTTATACCACCTCAGCTTACTTTGGCCAGAATTGTAGAGATTTTTGGTGCATTTAGTCACTCTCTTTTTTACGAATCTACACCTCTTTATCATAAAGCCACACCCAACTATTGAGCAAGACAAAAAATGTGCTCACAAACTAGATGTGGCAAAATGAGATATATTTTATATCAAGATCAAGTCATAACAAGAGTAGTAATCTACCCTGTTGCTTGATAAAATAATCTCTTTAATGGCACCAGTGTATAGAATTACATAGCACTGATGTGCAATGGAGTTTGGAAGCACGTGTGCCCAATATATCTTTGGACTGAAATTTTGATACAGCCATATGTATTAATAAGGAAAGTTTAATCCTATTGGAAATGTTCATCAGATAGATTTGCTTTTTAAACAAACAAAATCTACCTAAATGAAGATTTTGCTATCTATAAAAAATAGAGCTGGATTTCTTTAAGGACATTTGTATGTGAGGGCTTTATGCGTCATCTGGCTTGGCATCACTTTCAAAGAGAAAATAAAAACATATTCAGTGTGTATGTTTGCAGAGTGCAGTTTCCTGGATTTTTTTGGAACTGGGATCACAAGACAAGAGAAGTTGCTTTATTCCTCAGAATTTCACTCTAATAAAAACAGTAATTTGGCAGCATTAGATTTCTTAATGACATCATGAAAATTGTACTAAAGCAAAGGATGTCCAAAACTGGCCCTCTGGATACAAGTTCTACTCAGCTAGATATGTCTGGTCTTCACATAATGCCTTTATTTAATACTAAAAAATACTGCAGAAAAGACTGCGGTGGAAAAGCACCGTGATTTCTCCGCAGAGTTTTTCATAGAAAGTCTGCAGACTTTCTGCTTCTATTATACCTATATGGAAAATACCAGTGTTTTTGAAATTGCAGAAAAATATCTGCAGCAAAAATACTGCAATGTATGGATGGGAATAACCAGAATCCTATCCACTTTGCAAATACTGTAAAACACAGTGTTTTTTGTCACACATTTCTGCAATTTTCACAATGTGGGGCCCCAGCCGCCAGGGTATATTCAGCCAGCATAATTTGGCTAAAGAACTTTAAAACTTAATAGAGATGAGCAAACAGTGAAATATTCGAGATTCGATATTTGTTTCAAATAGCCCCTCAATATTCGACTATTCGAACGAATATCGAACCCCATTATAGTCTATGGGGAAAAATGCTTCATTTCAGGGGAAGCCACACTTCGACTCAGGAGAGTCACCAAGTCCACTATCACACCCTGTATCTGTGTACACTGTGTCTGGTGTAGCAGAGCTCAGCGCACACTCAGCTCTGCTACATCTCGGGTGTAGCAGAGCTCAGCGCACGGCCATCTCTGCTACATCTCCGGTGTAGCAGAGCTGTGCTCTCAACACTGCTGCATCTGAGATTGGACCACAATGGAGACTGCTGTGGACTGATCTTAGACTCCGCCTCCTCCAGCAGAACCAGTGTTGATTGGCCAAATGCTGTACTCTGTATGGGATTCGGCCAATCAACGCTGGTCAATGCATTCCTATGGGAAAAAGTCAGCTCCCGCATATTGCAAGCTGAAAGGGATCCCGACCAGATAGAGCCCCAAAGAGCTGGGTGAGTATAGCAGAGCTGTGCTCTCAGCACTGCTGTATCTGAGATCGGACCACAATGGAGACTGCTGTGGACCAATCTTAGACCGCCTCCTCCAGCAGAACCAGTGTTGATTGGCCGAATGCTGTACTCTGTATGGCATTTGGCCAATCAACGCTGGTCAATGCATTCCTATGGGAAAAAGTCAGCTCCCGCATATCGCAAGCTGACAGGGATCCCGACCAGATAGAGCCCCAAAGAGCTGGGTGAGTGACATTCCCCCCTAAATAAAGGTAATCCCTAGCTAACCCTGCCTGTACATCTATCCCTGTCTCACAATCATATAGTTCACAGTCTCATATGACCCGGATCTTAAATCCACTATTCATATAAATTGGAGGTCTCCTGATTTAGCCAACCAATTACTTTTTCCGATTTTTTTTTCAATGCTTCCGTTATCCTAGTTCCTGTCCCACCTCCCCTGCACAGTTATTGGTACAAAAAAGCGCCAGGGAAGGTGGGAGGGGATACGAATATTTAGTGCATTTGCCTCTTGGTATTCGATTGTATTCGAATACCTCAAACGGCCTGATATTCGATCGAATATCAATTCGATCAAACACCGTTCGCTCATCTCTAAAACCTAACTTTTAATATAAATTATAATAATAAATATTTAAAATGGTCAAAAAACATCATCAATTTAAGTTCATATAACACACCATGCTATAGTTAAAAGAGGAATGGTCTTACCTGGACCAACTAAGTGATGATGGGGACTCAACAGAGCATGTCCCACATGTCCCACAATGATTCTTGTCCTTACAAGGACAGTCCCCAGAGCTCCACCTGTGTCTCCCTATCAAATTAATTCATTTTCCTTTATTTAATTTGTTCCAATGTGTTTCATGTCACAACAAGATGGAGGGGCAATCCTCAGGGGATTTATAAGTATGAGCTCAGTGGGGAGTGGAAGCCCTTCAAGCTGCTGAAACATATGTCTCCATAGTGAGCTTGCTGGTTGTAGGGCTATAGAGGTAGATGTTTCACACTGAGCGGAGGCGAGCGTTCGTGTCAGTGGTGGGAGTTACGGGACCTCTCTAGCAATAGCGCTATATTTTGATGGTTCATGACAATGGACTCTTAAAATATCAGTCATGTGAATAGCTCCTATTCACGAACAATGAAGACAATGCAGCCGTGTAACGGCCGTTAAGAAAGCGACCATCACGCGACAAATAGATTAGTTCTAAGGCACTAAGAAAAGTTTAGAAACTATGAAAAAAATCCAATAGTTCCTGTTTTGTTGCACTAACATTTCTGTTTACAAGTTTGGTTGAATTAACCAGTGATATGTAAGGGAAGCTAACAGGAAAATACTTCCTTCCTTATCATCCATCATGAAGTACACATCGTTCTTGATTTTAGGTCAATGAGAAAATACATTTTAAGGCAACAATATATTATAAGAAAAGAAAAAGTCCAGGCAATGCCTCGAAAAATGCCTTGATTTATGAATACGCTATAGAGCCAAATTTGGAGTTTTGCCATTTAGATTACTCACAGTTTTCATTGTTTTTGTGAATTTACATTGGTTCACATTTCTGTAATAATTAATTTCTTAATATATCTTTTGACATGTGTAGAGATTTGGTTTACATGACTTTTGTCAATAGCATCCTACACAAGTAGGCATCAGAAATAAAATCAGGGTACAAGACCCATTCACACAGAATTTTTTGGCGAAGATTATGGTGCTGAATCTGTGTCAGAATCCACGTGGAAATAAGTCTCCCCATAGAGTTCTATGGGTTCTGCTAGCTTTTTTTTTTTCCGCTAGCAGATTTTTTCTGCTAGAAGAAAAAAAACTTCCTTAAGGGCTAGTTCACACGGGGACATGGACGCTGATTTTGACAGCAGATTTTGCGGCCAAATCAGCGTCCATACAATGTCCACACTATGTGAACTGCTCCCGCCGCGACCATCGTGGTCGCGGCATTCACCTCCGCTGTCGGCTCAAATGAATGAGCCGACATGGAGGGCGCTGCGGCTGGGCGGAAGCCGCGGCTCATCGCGAGCGGCTTCCGCCCGAAAGATAGGTCATGTCGCTTCTTTTTCTGCTAGCTCGCTAGCAGAAAAAAAAAAGCGAGCAGTTCACATAGGGATACATTGTATGGACGCTGATTTGGCCGCGAAATCCGCTGTCAAAATCAGCGTCCATGTCCCCGTGTGAACTAGCCCTAAGGCTAGGCCCCACAGCTTTAGCGCTGCGGAAAGAACCGCAGTATGAATACCAAGTTTTCCTCCGCGGACTTTCTGTTACAATTATATCTATGGGAAGGCCGCCGGCGTTTCCGTAGATATAATTGACATGCTGCAATATTCAAAACCGCAATGGTTTTGAAAATCGCAGGGTGTCCGCACTACATTTTTTTCCGCAAAGTGGGCATGGGATTCGCATGAATCCCAGCCCCTTTGCTTGCACTGTATAATGCCGCAATTTTTTCCGCAGCATTTCCGCCGCGGGCAAATTGCGGCGTTTACGTCCCGCGGGGCCCTGGCCTCAGTTGGATTCTGCCTGCAAAAATATAGTCAATGGGAGGCAGAAAATCCACGTGGAATTGGCAAAAATCGCGTGGAAAAACCACTAGCGGTTTTTTCAAGGTCCATACACTGTGCTGGAGGAAAAAAAAACCTTAGGGTGAATTCACACGGAGGAAAAAGGTGCTGAATTTGGTGTGGAATCCACATCAGATTCATCGTTGAAAAAAAAGCAGAAAAAAACGGACCCATTGAAGTCAAAGGGAGGCTTTCTTTTCAGTGCTGAAATTCCACACCAAATTCCTCACCATTTTCCTCCATGTGAATGGACCCTTAGGGTCTATTCACACTGAGTTTTTTTGGCGAGGATTTTTGCAAGGAAAAAATCCGCTTCAGGAATTAGCAAATGGTTTTACCAATTCCACATGGATTTTCCGCCTCCCATTGACTGCGTTGATTTGGGGAGGCGTTTTTTCCATGTGGATTCTGACACAGATTCATTGCCAAAATCCTTGCCAAAAAACCCTGTGTTAATGGACCCTAAGGGCCCGTTCACATGGCTGATACGCTGGCTTCTTTAGAATGTTCTAAAGAAGCCAGCGTATCAGCCGTGTGAAGGGGCCCTAATACTTCTACCTTCTACTCAATCCTCTCTCGGCTTTGGCTAAAAAGAAAAAAAAATCACCAACAAAAAAGGCTGTGTTTCCACAATGTGGAGCCTCAACATTAAAGATGTAAATGACAGAATAACCAAGAGGATTGAGATGAGCTGTACAACATGTAATTGTCCCCAATAAAGCCTAGATATTAAGAAATTTAAACTACAGTACCGGCCAAACAGTTGGAGGAGAAGAACAAAAACTAATCGACTTCACTGGGCCTGTTTGATTTTCAAAATGAACCATAGTAATGTATGCTTTAAAACTTTTTTTTCCTTGTCCCAGTGGACCATGGAGAAAAATGAATGTCTGAATAGACCCATTGAAATTGAGACTGTATGCTATCCGCAGAAAATAGGGATAGCACACATCCATCTGTGAATAAGGGATTACTGTGAACCGAACTTACTAATAACACAATATGCAGTGAGCTCTCATGCCTCCTATAGTTGCAGGTATAGGAAGCCAGCGTGTCTTCTTTTAAAAATTTCCCTATGCATGACTTTTATGGTTCTTTCTCTTAAACCGATCTCTGAATTCTACAGAAGTCTAGATATATTAATAAACATAGAACATTTTAATAATTATGCAAGCATTATTCTTACTAACATGATTCTTTTAGTGACTTCTGAAAGTACAAACCAAAACCATCTTCCTAACACAGTAAAACAATAATTCTGATAGAAAATGAAATGCCAAAGTGACTAATTAGTTTCTGACCTAAAGAGGCTGCCAAATAGTAAACGGTTTCAGCTGACTTGACATTTTTCTTTAAGAAAATGTTCCATTATGCCTGCCAGCAAAGAAGCAGAAATGCATATGCTGCATGGATGTTTGTTCACAAAGCTCTAAGAGAGACCCTTGGATTAGATTTCTTTATTGTTAGAGTTATAATCCTCAATATGTTTTTTATTATGACTGTAAGTGCCTTCAAGGCATAAAGTAAATTCAATTATTTGGACTCATTACAGTGTAAGTCATATTGCTAAAGGCACCGTTAGACAAAGGTATTTTTTTAACCAGTGTAGATCAATGGCAAAATGTCCCGATCATCTCTTGTTCTGTGTTTATTACACAGGCTGATGGAAAGGACATGCATGCACTTTCATTGTTTGATGACAACATGGCCGTTATTACATAGGGGTCTTCCAGTAAAAATATTTTTTTTGTCCTGCCAAAAGCCATCAATAATCCAATAAACAAGTAAACACTTGTTCATAGCGTCAGTGGTGGGACTACCACACGGTGACCATAGGGGCCCACTTCCCCTTCAGCCCTCCAGATGGCTTGATATGTCCCATATCACGTCACTGATGCTCAATAGCATCAAGACGTCGATAACAGCAATGTGGTATAGGAAGCATGGGGCCTTTCGGAGGGCTGAAGGGGAAATGGAGGTGGTTGTGGGCAGGAGAAATTTTGTTGGGACCAAATGTGTCCGAATTGAAACTGCTGTTATTATCTCTTCAGACCCCAAAGTATAATGAGGAGGGGAAGTGATCAAATATAAAAGACAGTGTTACTCACGTCTTCTGGACTCCAGCATGACTACCTGCTATCTTCAGGCTTCATCAATGGCATTACCATTTTCGCGTGGGTCTGGCCGATGTCACAACGCATATTGACGACAGTGTAACCCACATCTGTGACGTCATTGAAGAGGCCCAAAGATCCTCGCTGGAGGCCAGGAGAGGTGAGTAACACTGTTTTTGTTTGTTCACCTCCCCTGGGCCACCGATAATTATACTCTGGGGTCTGAAGAGGCCCCCGAGTTTAATAATAGTTTGTTTTTGGTGAACACCCAAAACTTCGGGTTCTGCCAAACCCCAAATTTTTCCAAAATTTGCAGCGAACACTATATTGCCCACTATGGACAGGGCCGGCGTCAGCATACGGCATAGTTGAGCAAGTGCTGGGGCCCACAGAGCCTCTGGGGGCCCCCTGGCACTTGCCCGCTCCACCACTTGCCTACCCCAGCACAGAAAGCAGGTCAGTGGGAGGTATGTCCTGAATGCATACGCGACTAAACCAAGGAGCTGTCACAGCTCAGCTCCTTGGTTTGTTGCGGCGCTCCGACAAGTGGCTGTGTAAGTGCGATGTGATGACATCACATCGCGCCTACAACTCTGTTAGTGACACTGCGGAGAGAGCGGCAGGGGAGTGTTGGAAGGTAAGTATACTTGTTTTTTTGTGTTAAACATTGAGGGGAACATAATGAAGGGGGCCCATGAAACTGGGGGGCAGATGAAGGGGGGGGGAATGGTATGAAACTGGCGGCAGAGATGGAGGGACATGAATCTGGGGACAGAGATGGGCGGACATGATTCTGGGGGCAGAGATGGAGGGACATGATTCTGGGGGCAGAGATGGGGGACATGAATCTGGGAGCAGAGATGGGAGGACATGATTCTGGGGGCAGAGATGGGGGACATGATTCTGGGGGCAGAGATGGGGGGACATGATTCTGGGGGCAGAGATGGGGGGGACATGAATCTGGGGATAGAGATGGGGGGACATGATTCTGGGGGCAGAGATGGGGGGACATGAATCTGGGGATAGAGATGGGGGGACATGATTCTGGGGGCAGAGATGGGGGACATGATTCTGGGGGCAGAGATGGGGGGACATGATTCTGGGGGCAGAGATGGGGGGGAAAAGATTCTGGAGGAAGAGATGGGGGGACATGAATCTGGGGCATAGATGGGGACACGAATCTGGCGGCAGAGATGGGGGACATGAATCTGGGGGCAGAGATGGGGGACATGAAACTGGGGACAGAGATGGGGGACATGAATCTGGGGGCAGAGATGGGGGACATGATTCTGGGGGTAGAGATGGGGGGACATGAATCTGGGGGCAGAGATGGGGGACATGAATCTGGGGGCAGAGATGGGGGACATGATTCTGGGGGCAGAGATGGAGGGGACATGATTCTGGGGGAAGAGATGGCGGGACATGAATCTGGGGGCAGAGATGGGGGGACATGATTCTGGGGCGCAGAGATGGGAGGACATGATTCTGGGGGCAGAGATGGAGGGGACATGATTCTGGGGGCAGAGATGGGGGGACATGAATCTGGAGGCAGAGATGGAGGACATGATTCTGGAGGCAGATATGGGGGGACATGAAACTGTGGGCAGAGATGGGCGACATGAATCTGGGGGCAGAGATGGGGGACATGAAACTGTGGGCAGAGATGGGGGGACATGAATCTGGGGAAGAGATGGAGGGGGACATGAAACTGGGGACAGAGATGGGGGACATGAAACTGGGGGAGAGATGGAGGGGGGCATATAATTTACGGGTGACTGTAGGAGGATTATACTGTGTGGGGGCACATGAAAAATGAATGAGAATGGGCGGAGTCAACATAAAAGTAGGTGGAGCTAAATTTGCTGCCGCACACTTTGTCCCTCTTTTGGTTCTTCAAAAGTTGAGAGTTATGCTGATGCCTGGCTGCCATCAGCACCCCCCGCGGACTCACTCATCACTCCAGAGCATCTTCGCCAACTGGCTGCATAGGTGACGCTGCGCTCCTGCGTGACACTCCTCATCCAGACGCAGCGGCGCGCAGTGTCTCGACTCTTGCCTCCTACAAGCAAGAAGGACAGGAGCGGGCTCCCTGCTGGTGAGTATTCTTCAGGGGGGAGAGAGGGGGAGAGAGGGAGAGGGGGGGAAGAGGTGGAGGGGGAGAGAGGCAGGAGGGAAGAGGGGGGAGTATGGAATTTTCAGCTGTTTTTATTAGGGAGTCTCAGTACAGGCTGGGGAGAGCAAGAGCCTCTGCTGAGACTCTTTAATAGAGTCTCAGCAGAGGCTGCGCCTAAGAAAAGTAACTACTGTTAAAGATCTAGCAAAACTTAGCATAAAATGTTTAAAATTGTTTAGAAGTTCCCCGATATCTTGCACTTCCTCTATTTTGCACTAATGTTTCTCTAAGTTTACATATTTTTTTTTCTAAATAAAATATTTGGGACTCTGTGGTACCTGCTGTTTTACTGTCACCACATGATTTGCTCCACAAGGGAGCCCACTGAGGCTCTGTAGCCCAAGGGCCCATAAAAACCTGGAGCTGGCCCTGACTGTGGAACATTATACTTTACTGAAGAGGCTGCTAAGGAACAATATACTGTATGGAGGGGAAACTATGGAACATTATACTGTGTGGAGGGGCCACTATGGAACAGTATACTGTGTGCAGGGGCTGCTATAAGACATTAGACTGTGTGAAGGGGCCACTATGAGAAGTTATATTGTGTGGATGGACCACTATGCGGCATTATACTGTGGGCCACAGTGTGACATTATACTGCGTGGAAGGGCCAATATGGGACATTATACTGTGTAAAGGGGCCACTATGAGACATTATACTGTGTAAAGGGGCCACTATGAGACATTGTACTGTGTAAAGGGACTTCTATGGAACATTATACTGTGTGGAGAGCTGCTATGGGTATTATACCGTGTGGAGGGGCCAATATGGGACATTATATTGTGTAAATGGGGCATTATACTATGTGGGGGCGAGGAAAGGGGGCAATATGTGGTGTGAAATCTCCTGTATTTTTTTTAAGTTAACAGATTAAGGCTAAGCCTCAACATAGCAGGTCACAGCGAAAAAATGCCACAGGAAATGCATTGCGGATTTTTACACAGCGCTTTTTACTCTGCAGACTTTCTGCTTCACTTATAGACACCTATGTATTTGACATGCTGCGATTTACAAAACTGTCAACTGACAATTTTGGAAGTTGCAGTATTTCCGTGGTGCATATTTTTCTGCAATGTGTAAATTGGGTTCACTAGAATCCCCTCCACTTTTCAGGGACTGTAAAACACTGCAGTTTGCAAACTAATTTCAGGGCCCTGTATGTTTGCAATTTAACAGCAGACAGTAATTCAATCAACTGTGTCTGCATGGGTGTGTTTTCCCTATGGAAGAGATTTTTTTCTGGTTTGTCTTATGTCTCAAGTCAAATTACAAAGTTGGGCACTGACTTATAGCGAGATACCTTTCTATAGGTGGGGCTAGAGTCAAAGTTTTCTTTTTTCCATTAGGGAAAATGTATTTGTATATTCTTTACCAAAGTGGAAAGAAAGGCAAGTTACTATATGTTCTGCTCTTCTGAAGACTTAAAATTGCTGCATCTATTAAAAAATAGCAAAGATGGAGGAGTTGAAATTTCTTTACTCACCTCTTTTAATGAAGTTCAGGTATAACTTCAGGTATAACATTATTTTCAGCAGACCTCTACAATTGCTGGGAATTTGAAGGTATCACCTTTATATGTCCAACTATTATGGCTGAGCAAGACAATTCCGCCAATGTGGAAAAAAAAGTCAATGGGAGGCTTTTTTTCAGTACCAAATAAAGCGCCATTTTCCTCCATGTGAATGGACCCTAAGGTCTATGTTCTGTACACTTTGCCCCGATTTTTTAGATAAGGTACTGTATTTACAGCTGGAGGTACTAATACAATGTTTGATCACCTACCTGATAAATTGTACACACAGAGCTCCACTGACGAGATGCAAAAACATTGAAACAGCTGTCCTTGGCTGAGAGACTGTACCTGGTAAAATCCCAACATCATTGCAAACAAAGGCCTCAGGGAAGGTCGGGCATGATGTTAAAGGGAGCGCCCCCTATTGGGCTGCATGACTGAGGCACTGACTTCCTAATTACATCATGGAAGACAGATTTGCATATTCTTCCCATGTTCCATTCACTTGGTGTACCACAGTTTAGCTAATAGCAGTTTATAGACATTTAAAACTACTGTACTTCATTGTACTCAAATTGCAGTCCTTCAGTCCTCCTTTGGTGGGACTAAACATTTATTAGTTAGTATTGCCCATTCTTCCAGACTTCTATATGAATATTCTAGAAAATCAAAACTAAAGTGCCATATGGTTTTTCTAATTTATACTATAACAAGTATGCAGAAGTACTGATCCCTTACTTTGTAGCACTTTGTACTGTCCAGGCAAAATTATTATTTCACATATAGCACCTACCTACCTTCTAATAAAGTCTGTAAGTCTGTAAAATTAGTTGTGATCCCCAATTTTCCCAGTCTCAGAAGTTGTCACGTGATCCATGGAAGGTGATTTCTTTATATTTGTTGAGTTACTGTTCCCCACACAGCCCTGCTCTTCCAGCTGAATGCTGATGTAGGAAAGGAAGAAGAGGGCTGTCAGAAAGGAAGGGGACAGAAGGCTGAGAATGGAGTTGTTTCTATTTGAGCTCTATAGTCTTCTCCCCTTATCACACATCTCTATGCTTAGTGAAACCGTTTGTTTTTTTGCACAGACACAAAGTCCTGCACATCCTACTTTGTGTCTGTGCAAAAAAAAAAAAATCCCAGTATTTTGTATGTAAGAGTTTACCTTCTTTTGGGAGGATATATTGAGGCAAGTGGGCATTTGAGGATATACAGTGTGTGATGATATTTTTTATGGAATTGGGTCACAATCTTTACAAGGTCATGAACAAGGTATTAAGATTAGAAACTGTTAAGGGATTCATATTTCTCCCTCCTATCATACCCTTTCCTACTTGGGAGGATCACGGCGGTTAAAATGACCCTTCTTCCAAAATTATTATACTACTTCGAGATGCTCCCTGTTGCGGTCCCGCGAAATGACTTTCGAGTTTTACAGAAAGCTATCTTTCGATTCATATGGCAGGCCAAACGTCACCGTATCCCTCGATCGGTCATGTTGTCCGTGAGGGAGTTTGGGGGGCTGGCTGTCTCAGATATTTTACACTATTACTGGGTGACCCATCTACGCTGTATCCCGTTTTGGGCCTCTGCCCCGGCATACACTAGATGGGTGGAGATAGAAAAGCTTTGGTTAGCTCCCATGCACCCCAACGTTTTCCTATGGGTTGGCTCTCCCCCCACTCCTACCTGCCCCTACTTACTTGGCCCCATCCGCTTTACTCGCTCTATATGGTCTACATGCAATGTTAAATTTTCTCTGGCCCCCCCACGCTCCTCCACGCTCCTCTCCTTCCTGACCAGGGTCGGACTGGCCCGCCGGGGTACCGGGGAATCCCCCGGTAGGCCCCAGCCTGGACTGACAGTGCTCACTTCCTCAATGCAGAAGCACTGGTCAGGGGCCCGATCAGGATGTCAGGGGCTGGTTCGGGCCCCTGTCCAGTGCATTTGCATTGATAAACTGAGCACTGCTAGTGGCAGGGGCCCGATCGGTAAGCTCGGGGCCCCAGGCTGCCGGCAGCGCTGTAATTACTAAAAATGCCTGGCTGCTGCAGTTTCCCAGGGCCCCGACACTTACACAGAGGGGCCTCCTGCCGGTGCTATACTTTCCCTATTAATATAAGGAAAGTATACATTGGACTCGGGAGCACACCAGGGGCAGCAGCTCTCCCTGCAATCTTTAGAAGCGATCTCTCCGCAGCCCGGACTTCCTTCCCCTCCTCCTCTCAGCAGTGAGTCATCGCTTACATCGGCCCGTGTGGGGACAGAGGAGTCTGCTGCTGCAATGATCCACAAATGTGAGTATATTTTTTCCTTTTTTTTAGTAAAATGTAATGTTTAATATGTATATGTGTACATTTGTTTAACCATTAAGTCCTATCATGGTGTCTATCATACACCACTATCACACACATATCATTATGATAGACACCATGATAGTACTTAAGGGTTAAAGCATGTGTCTTGTATACTGTGTGAGGACTGTATGTTTGTATACAGGTATGTGTGTGTATATACAGTATGCTATAATAATGTGTGAGTGTATGTATATATGTGAGTATATATAGTATATATGGTATATGAATGTATATAAATGTGTATATGCTAATTATATATATGTGTGTGTGTGTTTGTGTGAGTATATATGAATGTATATGTATGAGTGTGTAGTGTTGCAGTATAGGTATAATGGAAACAGAAAGTCCTCAGCGCAAAACTCTGTGGAGTTTCTGAAAAAAGCGCTGCAGGAAAAACTGATGTTTTCCCGCAGCGCTTTTTGGCTGTGGGACGCTGTGTTAAGTCTTATCCTTGTAGTGTGATGTACAGTATATTGAGATGTTACAGAGGACCTTTCACCTCATGGGGCACATGCGGTTTTATATACCGCTAGAAAGCCGACAGTGCGCTGAATTCAGTGCAGCTTTCCTGTTCTGTGCCCCCAGTAAAGAGCTATCGGTCCCGGTACCGTAGCTCTTCACTGTCAGAAGGGCATTTCTGACAGTCAGTCAGGAACGTTCTTCTTCCCAGCAGCACCTATTGCACTGTACTGTGAGATCGGAAGCGTTCCTCACCGCTCAGCGTCATCACTAGGCGGTAAGCAAAGCCCCCTCACACAGTACAGCGCAATAGACGCTACTGTGAGGAAGGGTGTTACTGATTGACTGAAATAAACGCCTTTCTAACAGTGTATTAATCCACATGTGCCCCAAATGGTGAAAGGTCCTCTTTAAAGATTAGGCGCAGACGTGAGACGCATTGGTTTTCATTGAGCTTTTGTCCCCAGCGCCCTGTTATCCTCCTGCCTGTGTCCGTTCGGGCTCATGGCCTCATTTCTGGAAATCCTGTATCTGATTGGTTTCAGTGGTCCCATGAGGTGCAGGACTCCCAGCAAGGAGGTGCCGGCACGAGACTAAATGGACACTGGAGGCGGACAATGGAGCAATGGGGACAGGTGAAGGCGCTTTTTATTTATTTTTTTATTTTACACCTTCCATCAGGCACATGAGATGATCCAATTCCTGGACAAATCTTTAAAGGATTTATCCATCTTTATAATGTTGATGGTCTGTCCTTAGGATAGGCCATCAGTATTACATCTGTGATGATACAACATCCAGGACCTCTGCAGATCAGCTCTTCCAGGACAGCCTGGCTACAGGTAATGGTAACATTTCTAGGAGCCATGCTGATCACTTTCCATACAGAGTGTAGCAGTAGATTTAGGTAGTATGTTGTTGCACATTGTATGGCGGGTGAGCAGCATGGCTCCCGAGATGGTATTACCTTTAGCTGCCCTCTCTCAGTATCGCTGGTCTGCAGGTTCCTGGTGGTGGGCCCCTAGAAACAATTCCACTGGTGGGCCCTAGACATCCCAGTCCGACCCTGTTCCTGACAGCCTTTCTTCCGCAATGGTTCGAGTGTGATCTGTAGCAGGCCTGTTCCAGATCCTCAGACTGAGTGGCTTCGTTACTATCAGGTAGTTCACTTTGCCGCTCTCTCCACGGCTCCACTAAAGTCTCTCGTCCCATGCAGTTTGAAAGGATTTGCCGTGCTGGCACCTCCACAAGGGGCCTCATATCCTCCGTGTACCAGCTTCTTGTCTCTCAGACGACTGGTTCCCCTATTTGGCATCGTTATGTGGCCAAATGGGAAGAGGCATTGGGCACCTCCATCTCTCAGGAACAGTGGCAGATTGTCTGGTCCCAGGCTCAAAAATCATCCCAATGTGTTACTTTTAGGGAAACACAATATAAACTCCTGATGCACTGGTACCATACCCCAGCTCTTCTTCACGCTTTGAACCCTACACTCCCGTCGAGGTGCTGGCGTGGCAACGCTGTAGTGGGTACATTATTTCATATTTTTTTTGTCTTGTCCTCTTGTGGGTTTCTTGGATGAGGTGAAAGCTCTGACAGACACTCTCTTCCTGCAGGGGGTCCCTTTAGATCCTCTCCTGTATTTACTGAACCTTCCTCCGAGACACCTAGGAAGCAAGACTTCCAGACTCTTCCTACACCTCTGTACGGCTGCAAAAACTCTAATTGCCAGGCATTGGAAGAGCGGAAACCCCCCTCAGGCATTGAACTCCTGGCTCGCATTAAAGATGTTAGGAGTCTCGAGTTCCTCACCACTAGTCTTAATAACACCCTAGACAATTTCCAATCTATCTGGTTTCCCTGGGATGCCCACTGTGCACTACGTGGCCTCTGACCTGGACCCTATTCCCCCGCCTCTCCTTCTGTTTCTGTTTGTCTGTTGTCCCCCCCTTCTGTTATTTTGATGTTGAGTTGTATACTTCTTTTTTTTTTATTTGCTTTGTTCTTTATTTGCATTGTTGGATATTGTGGAAAAAATTCTATAAAAATTACAGTTGAAAAAAAAAAAGATTAGAAACTGTTAGAGGTACGTAAATGGAGAAGTCACACCAGGGATTTGCTTATGAGAGTATCCACAGAAGAAGTTGGTTCCTGGCTTCTTGCAATTTCACTAAAGTGTGTGAGTCATAAGTTTGTTTTTGCGGTGTCTTGAGAGTATGAACTTCCAGAAGAAGTTACCTGATGGAAGTCGCCTTTTCTTTCTTCAGTCTATTTTAAGGTTGAATAAATATGCCCCTGATTACGCTTATTACTTATAAGTTATTTACAATGTGTTCAATGATCACACCCTGAGAAAGGGAACCTGAGGTATGGAGATAATCAGATACTGCCCCATCAGCATCTACACACACTGTTAAGCATTAGAAACAAGAACTGGCATATATAAACAAACAAAGCAGAATAAAGAAGGAGATTATCCCAGTACCCTAGATGGATTGTGGACGAGGTAGCCCAAACAGGGAGTCCTCCACCCCGAGAAAGGGACCTTCAATAAGAAGGTTGGAAAGTTCAGTAAATTCTTGGAACCTGGTAGTGTGGAGGGTATGGCATAGCAGAACCGATGATATTTTTCTTGCAGCAGCAGGTCACTCTTTAAGACAATGGACATGTGAGGAGCCACTTAGAGATGAACAGAGCAGAACTGAAGAAGATCAACAGGAGATCGCTAGAAGAAGGTTGAGTGTTCTCAGTGGACTTGTAACTGGAAGCCCCAAGAGCAGTGGCGTAACTAGGAATGGCGCCCCCCCCCCAACCAACGCCAAAGACCTCAACCAACTGACCCCTACCACCCCCCGCATTTCTGCACACACTATAATGCCCCATAGTGGCCCCTGCACACAGTATTATGCCCCAGAGTGGCCCCTGCACACAGTATTATGCCCCAGAGTGGCCCCTGCACACAGTATTATTACCCATAGTGGCCCCTGCACAGAGTATTATGTCCCATAGTGGTCCCTGCACACAGTATTATGCCCCATAGTGATCCCTACACACAGTATTATACCTTATAGTGGTCCATGCACACAGTATTATTACCCATAGTTGCCCCTGCACACAGTATTATGCCCCATAGTGGTCCCTGCACACAGTATTATGCCCCAATTGTGGTCCCTGCACACAGTATTATGCCCCATAGTGGCCATTGCACACAGTATTATTACCCATAGTGGTCCCTGCACACAGTATTATACCCCATAGTGGTCCCTGCACAGTATTATGCCGCATAGTGGCCCCTGCACAGAGTATTATGTCCCATAGTGGTCCCTGCACACAGTATTATGCCCCATAGTGATCCCTACACACAGTATTATACCTTATAGTGGTCCCTGCACACAGTATTATTACCCATAGTTGCCTCTGCACACAGTATTATGCCCCATAGTGGTCCCTGCACACAGTATTATGCCCCAATTGTGGTCCCTGCACACAGTATTATGCCCCATAGTGGCCATTGCACACAGTATTATTACCCATAGTGGTCCCTGCACACAGTATTATACCCCATAGTGGTCCCTGCACAGTATTATGCCCCATAGTGGCCCCTGCACAGAGTATTATGCCCTATAGTGGTCCCTGCACACAGTATCATGACCCATAGTGGCCCCTGCACACAGTATTATGCATCATATTGGCCCCTGCAAACAGTAGTATTCCCCATAGTGGACACCCATGAACAATTATTATACTCTGGGGTTTTTTCAGACCCCAGAGTATAATAATCGGAAACCGAGGGGAGATACAAACATAAAAAACTACTGTTACTTACCTATGTCTCAGCTCCGCTGCATTCTCCGCCGCTGTCAGCCATCTTCCGGGACGTCATGTGACCGGTGGGCATGCGTCGTGACTCAGGCCCCTGCGTCATGTGAGTCACGCAAATTGGCCGGAAGCATTGCCCGGATCGCAGAGAGGTAAGTAACAATGTTTTCTATGTTCCCAACTGTCCCGATTTCCGCGGGACACTCATGCTTTCCTACCCCTGTCCCACGGTCCCGCACAGCTCCCTACATGTCCCACTATGTCCCTTTAATGATTTACTGATCAATCATTCCTCTGATCACCGCCTGCTCTTATAACAGATAAGAGGCTGCGGTGATCAGAGAAACGCTTCACTATGGTTCAAGGACCGTGTGTGACATCACACAGTCACGTGACTAGGTGGGCGTGTCAGTGTCCCATGCAGTGAAGAGATGAAGAGATCCATGTAAGGTACTGAGAAGGGAGGGGGAAGGGGGATGTGAGATGCAGGATGGAGAGAGAGAGAGAGAGTGTGTGTCTGTTTGTCTGTGTGTGTGTGTGTGTGTGTGTGTGTGTGTGTGTGTCTGTGTTTGTCATTATACTGGGGGCAGAGATGGAGGGGGGACATGTAACTGGGGGCAGATGAAAAGGGATATGAAACTGAGGGAGAAATGGAGGGGGGGAGATGAAACTGGGGGAAGAGATGTAGGAGGGGATATGAAATGGAGCAGATGAAGGGGACACTTAAGCAGGGGGACATTAAATTGGGGACAACTGGAGGGGAGTATTAAACTGTGGGAATAGCTGGAGGGGGACCTGTCTGCCTCTAGTTGCCCCCAGTTTAATGTCCCCCTCCAGATACATCTACGGTTTAATGTCTGCTTCTAGTTGCCCCCTGTTTAATGTCACACTTCATCTGCCATTTATTTATTGCCTCCTCCAACTACCCCCATTGCTAATGTCCCCCTCCAGCTGCTCCAGTTTCATGTTTAAACTGGGACACCAGGAGAGGGACTTAATACTGTGGGGCAGTTGGAAGGGAACATTACAATGTGGAGACATATAATGTATGGGTGACTGTAGGAGGATTATACTGTGTCAGTGGACATGAAAAATGAATGAGAATGGGCAGAGTCAACATAAAAGTGGCGGAGCTAAATTTGCCATGGCGCTCTATGCGCGCCGCTCATTTTGTCCCTCTTTCTGGTGTTCAAAAGTTGGGAGGTATGCGATCGTTATACTCGGGGGTCCGAAAAGTGCTTGTGGGGCACGCGGCGTCACTTACCGATCCCGGCCCCTGCTAGGATCGGTAAGTAAGTAGGGCCCGGTAACGGTCTATTAAACTCCAGCCGGTAACGGTCTATAAAAAAAAAACAAAAAAACACAGCAGTAGCGGCTGTCGCTGGGCCCCTTAATATCCCAGGCCCTGTGGCAGCTGTTACCACTGCTACCACGGTAGTTTCGCCACTGCCCAAGAATATGAAAGGCCTTTATCTTGCAGTACAGAAAGTACAGGTCTCGGGTCTCAGTGCTATGTAGGGGTATTTCTGGTCAGCTAGGAGATGTATTTGAGCTCTATCAAATTCAAACGGGATCTTGTTGCAGATCTGAGGCTCTGTAGTTTCAGAAAGTCTCTGCATGCACACATTATTTCTGCCATTAGTTTTGCCACATCATCAGCTATATTATTTAAGGCCTGTATATGCTGAAACAATAACTCCAATTGAGTCTTCTAGATTGTTTGTTACTGATGTAGAGCAAGAAATTGTGAGTCAAGCCCCTCCCCCTTGTAATTAAGTTAAGTAAAACCATCTTTTACAGTATGAATTTCCATTTTGCATACTGTTTCTAGCCAGGAAATGTAGCCCTCCATGTCAGATCTGGTTGGCAAACCATCAGAGCCTTGAAGTTGGTGAAGTGCAAACATGCTGCAGGTGTCTGAGACGGTTCAGCATGAGATGTGTCAGGGACTGTCACTGCAGGGAAATTAGAGGTTGGGAAGGGAAGATTTTGCTCAGAAGAGGTCTTTATTTGTAGATGGCGCCTCATGATCCGGCATGTTGTTCCAACCTACACCGGAGGTAATTAAAAGGGTTTCCTGCTCATCTGAATGGTATCTTGTGTAGTAAGTAGTTCTTGAGGAAAAATAACGGGGAAGGATCAGGAGCTTTTACTCCATGTGTCCGAGCATTGTCCTAGTCAGGTCATGACCCTCGTACACCTCCGTACCGTACCTGCAAAATGGATGGAATTCTGACTAATCCCATCCACACATTGCAAGTAAAAATCCGTAGTGGAAATGCTGCAATTTCAAAAGCATTAATGTTTTTTGCAAAACACATTATGTCAAGTATACCTATGGACTTACTGGCATTTTCTGCATAGGTGTATAAGAAGCAGAAAGTTTGCAGAGGAAAATTCTACAGATTTTCTGTGAAAAACGCTGTGGAAAAAACGTGATACGCCATGGTCTTCTTCTGCAGCATTTTTCGGCTGTGACTTGCTATGTGCGGCCTTAGCTTTATGGTCCTTTTTATTTTGGTGAGACTTATTGTTGTATTTCTAGATAGAACCAGTGATAGGGGTGTGGTTGTGGCGGGGGGGGGGGGGGGGTTACTGTATTTTTTTTCACATTGTGCTCTTCGCTATAAGATTATTAATCTTTTTTTTTTTTTTTCTATCATCTCTCCTGTAACTGGGGCTGATACATATAAAGAAAAAAAAGTAACACGAATAAAACCAATTTACATACTTAATTCTGGAGTGCTTTACCCAGAAATCCATGGTGCGTGGTCTTGCAGCTCTGCCCTATGAGTTCGTGTCATATCTGTTCAATATTGAGCCCCTTATTTTATGGACCAATTGACTTCAACAAGTGAATTGGGTCCATGAAAACTGGTCAGTTTACTAAATCATAAAGGCATAGAGCATGCTCAACATTTCATGGATAACGGGCACCATATATAGCCTAAGTGGAACCTTCAGTAGCAGGATATGAACCTTAATTCACATTCAGTATTTGCCAGGAATTAAACCAATGTTATAGAAGATTGGTCTAATAGAATAGAACAGATATGGCATTCCATGTTGAAAACAAAAAAGAAAAAAACACTATTATGTCTGAATACAACCTAGAAAAGTATCCCCAAATGTTCCTTTGAGGTTCAGGCTTACATAGCAGGCATCACAGAGCTCAGTGTAATGTACGGCCTTTATGTACTACTTCCCTTAAATATAGATCAAATCCAGCCTGTAAACAATCTACCCTAGAAACAATCATTCCTTATACCTACATATAAATGGCATCCAATGCAGCATGTCACAATGTTTACTAAACATTAATATTGCTGAATTAATGCTAACACAGTAGAAATTACAATAGAACCTTTACAATGGTGCTGTCATTTGAGCAGATGAGTGATGGAGGTGAACACTGCATGTTTATTGAAGTCTGTAGTTATAGTAATTGCTGACCAGACATCATCAAAACCAAGGCACCCATTCTGAACCATACAGCTGGAATACAGTCAGCAATACTAGACCAATGATTGATAACAATGCTTCTTGGCATTTCATTTAAAGTAAATCTATTGGGCAGGTCATCATCCACTTAAACCACCAGCCTGTAGTTAAGCAGCTGGGGTTTAGGGGCCCAAATCTCTGATTCACTGCTAGTATACTTAGAAATCAAAACTTGAAAATGCCAGGTGTCATGAAGACCTTCAACACATGTGCATTGCGTGCCTTGCAGCTAGGGTGAGTACACAATACTTCACTGTGGATGTGCCTGAAGTGCGCAGCATGTGCAGAGAAGTGAGTTGTGCTGACCTTGGCTCCATTCTGCAGGAGTCCCTCAGCAGGCATTGGGCATCTTCAAGCTGTGATTCCTAAAGATACCAGCAGCAAACAGCAATATGATACAAAGCATTGGGACCCTGAGTCCCAGTCCCCAGTTGCTTAACTTCTTAAGCACATGGCATAAAAACAACTTAAGGACAGTGCCCCATGGGATATAAATACCGTGATTTGCTCAGAGAAATCGTGGCGTTTTACAATCAAGGCAAAGTGGATGGGTCTTCAAGCAAATCCCATGCCCACTTTGCGAAATCACAGCGAATTGTTCTTGAAGGAACTATGTTTTTTTGTTTTGAGGTGCTAGGTGGTGTTACTTATTGGATTACAATATTCATGACATATAAGGGTTAATCTATATATTGCTTACAACATACTTCTCTCATACACTTGACACGCCCCATGTGTGCTAAGTTATATTGGTGCTATCCATGTAGGTGGTAAAGAGTTTGCACAAATGATTGACAGACACACATGAGGTTCTCTTACTCTTGGTAACACTTACGAGCTGATGGGGCTGAGACACGTTCTGTGAAGGGGCACAGATGAACATCCAAAGGGCAAATAAAGTTCCAGGCTTATAAATTCTATACTATAATGAAGAGCTGACTATGGACATCTTCAACTATTTAAACCTAATAGAATTGAATGACATATCTATTATTCTGTAAGATTTTCCTGTACCTACTTTTCATGAAGACTTAAATAAATTTTCAGCTGTTTATAAATAGTTCTTCAATTATACCCTATAGGTTACATGTGGATAAGAATTATGTGATTGACATAGTCAATCCAAGAATACCATATTTTACAGGTGGTAGGCCTACACTCAGATAGTGAAAGGGTGCTATATAAAGTGTGCAGTTAGTGGTGAGACTAAAAGTATTTGTAATGTTGGAACCATTTATACAACCTGCTTGCTGTAGATGGGAAAAAAGAAAGCAGTTTTAAACCTACAGTGTGTGGGATTGAAATTTTAAATGTGTATACCATCTTATGCTGGAGATGGCAATAACATGAGTTGAATAACCCTCAAATTGTCACAGTTTGCATTATCTTTTAATTATCCCTGAATTTATTTTGTACTTAAGAAGGCTTATAAGTCAAAAGCAAATTATCTAACTTACAAAAGAATTTGCTAAACCCATTTTTTAGGGATCTCTTCAGTTCTGAAGCAGTTTTCAAAGGCCTATATATGAGAAATTCTCCTTAAATCATTAGGGATGTTTGTTAATTCCTGTGAAATTCTAAAAAAGTTAAAACAAAATAGAGGTGAATTTAGACATTTCATTTATATTTTTTAGTTATACGTTCCCAACACATTGGGTACCGAAATTATGTATTTCTGGAAAAATTGCAATTTTCACTTTCGACCATCAGCTGCACACTTACTTCCAGAAAATAAATTGAAGCAACATTTGGGGGTTAAATACTCACTTATCCCTGGAAAAATTTCTTGAGGATTGCAGTTTGCAAACTACGGTCTCATGTATGTGGATTCCACTTTACTAGCATTTCAAGGGCTCTGCAAAAATTGGCATGGTATCCATAAACTAAACCATCTAAATCTGTGCCTCAAAAGTCCATAACACTTCTTCCTTTCTGTGCCCTGCTGTATGCCCAAAAAGAAGTTTATACCCACATCTGGCATTGTTAAGTAGGTTACTCTAGACAAAATGGGGCCCTGGGCAAAATTAAAAGTGGGGCCCCACTAGTATATACAACATAGTCACATTCTGTTAATTTGGTGTGCTACAGTGCCTATCACTGGTACTTACAGGGGTGTTCTTAGGCTGCGTTCACACAGAGTTATTTGGTCAGGAATCCACCTCCAAATCCTCCTCCAAAAAACGCCTCACCATACAGTCCTATGTAACCTGCTTTTTTTTTCCACTAGCAGATTTTCCGCTAGCGGAGAAAAAAAAAAAACAGGTTACATAGGACTGTATGGTGAGGCGTTTTTTGGAGGAGGATTTGGAGGTGGATTCCTGAAATTCCAAAAAACGCTTCAGGAAACGCTTCAAAAAACCGCAGGAGGAATTTTCCTGAGCGGATTTTTCTTGACCAAATTACTGACCAAAAAACTGTGTGAACCCAGCCTTAATGTATTTTAAATGGTTGTTTGTAAACTTGTAAGGTTTTTTTTGCCTAGGCAAACTAGTTGCTTCTGTGCCTTATCTTTAAAGATCAGGTGCAAAAGCAACAAGGCACATGCCTTTCCCCACACTAAAAAATGTTTATATATATACAACGTTATCAAATAGGACCGCTATACCAGGACTAAATACTGTCACATCACCCGCTGACCGCTATACCAGGACTAAATACTGTCACATCACACACTGACCACTATACCAGGACCAAATACTGACACGTCACTTGCTGACCGCTATACCTGGACTAAATACTGTCATGTCACCCACTGGACTAAACACTGTCACGTCACCCACAATATCAGGACTAAATACTGTCACGCCAGCCACTGACAGCTATACCAAGACTAAATACTGTCACATTAGCCACTGGCCGCCATTCCAGGACTAAATACTGTCATGTCACCCGCTGACCATTATGCCAGGACTAAATACTGTCACATTAGCCACTTACTGCCAGATTCCCCTCTGCCTGCATAATACAATCCACAAAGCGTTGTTTTTACTGTATAATGTTCCCTTCACAGCACCAAACACCTCACGACTATCAGTTTCCTCCATTCTCCATATGAAGAACATAACCAGACCCCTTTTATTTGTAGATTCCCCCTCATAATGTCAGCCAGCAATTAACCTCTTCCTGCCCTGCACTGTAAAAGTACGCTGTAGTAAGCAGGTTCTTCCTAGGAGCCATATACTCCTCACTTGTGAGTGTCGATGAATTACAATGACATACACGGCACATCTGCAGGCTGGACAATGGTTATGGACAACAAGAGAATTGATGCAGATGACGTGTATTTAAAGATAACCTTTTATGTCCTCAGAGATGTGCAGTATTATATACTCCTAGAAAGCTGACTGAATTCAGTGCAGTCAGCTTTGCCGGTATTCGGCATGATGGAGATATTGGTGCAGTTAGTTTCGGCACCGATATCTCTCCACTGATGGAAAGGTGAGCCTTCCAGCCTAGCGGCATCACTGGGCAGTAGAAAACGCCCCTCTGACACTACAAGGAAGAATAAAGTCAGGAGGGCATTCCTCACAGCCCAGAAATGATGCTGAGCTACAAGACCCACTCTTCTGACAGTGGAGAGATAATGCTGCCGAAATTAATAGCACCAATATCTCCAGCACAGGGGCACATACAGTACAGTGAAAGCTGGCAGTGCAGTGAATCCAGTACATGGTCGTCTTTCTAGTGGTATATAATACCAACCATCTGAGGATATGAAAGGTCTAGGTATAGGACAGATATAGGACTTGCTCCATAATTTGCAGCCCTTCAATTTGGCCCGGACACACGGCTGCAAAAACAACGGCTGTATGTACGGGAACATTGAAATATAATAGTCCATTCGTTTATCCACAATAGAAGATAAAAAGTACAGTCATGCGCTTTACAATTTAGTAACTCCATGTGCCTCATAGTAATAGCAGTTAACCCCATCATGTCCCTCACATTAACCTCACATAAGAGTTACTGATATGTGAGAGACATGGAAGTAATAATAAGGTATCTTCATTATTATTACCCCCATATATCTCACATATTAGTAACCCTTATATGAAGCATATAAGGGTTAATGTGAGGGGCATGATGGGGTTAATTGCTATTAATGTGAGGCACATGGAGTTACTAAAACTAAATTAATCCCCCTCAAATGCCTGACATTAATATGTCAGTATGTACCTGTGTTTTCTTTTTTACTTTTACTTTGCTAAAGCTTCCTCTGCTCCTTCTTTTCTGCAGGATGTAATGGCACGAGCTCAGCAGGGTCCATCTTCAGTATAGGGATAAGCCCCGCCTCCTGGGCTCTCCTAACCCTTTCATTGGTGGGCAGAGGGCAGCCAGAGAAGGGGGGGGTGAAGCCCCCTGAGAGCGCTGAGTGGAGCGTCCTCTATCCATAGCTGCAGCTCCTGCGCTGGCTGCTATTAGCCGATGCTGCAGCTACACAGTGCACTTCCGACATATACTTTCCCTATATTAATAGGGAAAGTATTCCACCGACAGGGGGCCCCTGCAAGGGCTGGGGCCCTGGGCAATTGCCCAGGGCCCCCTAACGCCGGCCCTTCATGTATGTAGGAATAAAATGTATCAAGGGATAAAGAGAGCATTAGTTTTCCAAATATGACTACACAGTGGAACATGAAAAGACAATAAATACGCTGCGTGAAATACATTAGGTATACCAAATTCCTCACTAGCTCTTAGGATAGGGAGGCAATCTGAGGGCTCAATTCTTTTTTTTCTCTTATAAACTCTAAACCTTGGTGTACCCTGATATACACTTTCACCGCATTTATATTTCCCTTCTGACAACAGCCAATTTTGCCCTAAAAAGATATGAATAGTTTAGTTTTAATTGTTTTTTCCCATTCACATAGCTATATGAGGGTTTTTACGGTATGAGATGCCTTTTCCAATCATTTTGAAATAATTTTGGTGTGCCTATAACATATCGACTAAATTTTATTAAACTTTTCTAAGAGGGATAAAAATTCCCATAATTTCTAGCTTTGCTTTTTAATATCTTAAATTTTTTTAGCGACTCACCATACAGCATAAGTATTCCCCTTTACTCTCTGGGTCAGTACAACTGCAATGATATCTAATGTATGTTGCCGTTTTATGTACTACTAAGGCCCCGTTCCCACAGAGTAACGTGCCGCTCATTATGACACGTAAATACATGTCAGAGTGAGCGCTTCAAAACACATCCCATTGACTTCAATAGGTGCCGTCTTTCACGCGCTACACATTGAAATCAATGGGAGGCTTTTTTTTAACACATTGATTTCAATGTGTAGCACGCGTAAGACGTGCCTTCTTTGAAGTCAATGGGATCTGTTTTGAAGCGCTCACTCTGATGCGTGTTTACGTGTCAGAATGAGCGGCGCGTTACTCCGTGGGAACGGGGCCTAATTTTGTAAAATAAACTTATTGTGAAAAAAAAAACTATTGTTTTTTCAGTATCATTTCCTGAACTGTAACATTTTTAAGCCCTCAACTAGTTCTACAGAGCAGTAGTTTTGATTGGTACTATCTTGGCGTGCATATAAATAAATAAATAAAATTATTTCTGTTTTTTTGAGGGGGGTTTTGGTTGGTTAAATAATGTTTAAATTGTATAACTTGCTATGGATGTGGTGATACCAAATATGTATTAATTTTTAGTTTTCTATTTAATTTTTAGTCCCACTTGGGGACTTAAACCAGCAACCTTTTGAGCACTGGTTCAGTATTATACTCTCCAATACCGAAGTATAAGTGTATATAATGACTGTCAGCTTATGTGTAGACTGACAGCCATTACTAATTGATCCTGCCAGAGGCAAACTGCATCCGCAGGAGCTGCTACACCCTCTCATTATCTGTGGAGCAAGCACTGGGCACCATCCATATCTATGGTCTGTGGAAAAACAGATGTTTGCATGCAGCCATTTTGAAACCATTAGTCACTGAACAGTAGATACTTACAAAAGTAGTGCAATGTATTATGTAAGGATTCAGACAATCGCAAGTTCAGGACCTTCGGAACACAATAAAAAATAGTGTAAAAAATATAAATTAAGCTATATTTTAAAAACAAAACCACAAGGTAAAAATTAATAAAACAATAGTTCTCCAATCCCTAAAGGTTTGTAAATACTGTACAATACACATATTGGTGTGCATTTAATAAGCTAATTGCACCCTTTTTTGGCATTTCTTGCATCCTATTGTGGTCTTTTTCTGCCCTGCACTTTATTTATGTAGTTATGACACATTTGCTTATTTTTTCCAGATGTTATGTTGCCCTCGCCACGTTCACTCTTTTTCTGGGAAAGAGGATGTAGCCTAAGTGGAGGTTCTTATCATGCTGTATAAAATTCAGCTATACATGTAATCACATTGACCCAGTATTTAAATCTATCAGGTTACCCTTCGTTCACATCTGTGTTCGGTATTCCGTTCAGGGAGTCTGCATGGGGACCCCCTTGAATGGAATACCGAACGCAACTGCAAGTGGTGTGCAGTGAAAGTACACGAACCCCATAGACTATAATGGGGTCCATGTACTTGCTGCGCGCTGCCCGCACGGATCATAAGGTCAGGAAAGTAGATTGTGAAAAACTTTCCTGTCCGCATGATCCCTGCGGAGTTCTGGCGACAAGCACACTGACCCCATTATAGTCTATGGTATCCATGTGCTTTCACTGCAGAAAGAGTTAATAAAAGTTAATCAGTGAGATATATCTTTGCCAAAATATCGCCAATTCACACTATATACTATCCTCTATAACAAGAAGCCCTCTTACAGTTACAATTGAAGGAAAAATAAAAAATTTACAATGGAAATGTGACGATGGAAAAATACTAAAAAAAAAATGTTTGATTATCAAGGCCTAAGGCTAAGGCCCCACGGGACAATCTGCAGCTATATAGCGCTGCGGGAAAAACTGTGGTGACAACACATCACGGTTCTTCCCACAACACTTTAAACAGAAAGTTTGAGGAGTTTTCCTTCGCAGACTTTCTGTTACAATTTTACCTACAGGGAAGCCACTGGCATTTCCATAGATATAATTGGCATGCTGTGATTTCTAAAACCGTGGCGGTTTTGGAAAATACAGTGTGTCCGCGCTGCGGTTTTACTGCAAAGTGGGCATGGGATTCGCAAGAATTCCATCCACTTTGCAGTTACTGTAATATGCCACAATTTTTCCTGCAGCAGAAACTCCGCGGGCAAATCGTGGCGTTTCCTGCCTGTGGGGCCTCGGCCTAAAAGAGGCTGGTCACAAAGAGATTTAAAATCAATGAGAACACACCCAGCACAAGTCCATGCCATATGGACCTGTGACCAAGCCCTAATATTTGTTTTTTTTATTCATTTTGTCACGTGCAAGATCCTTTTTAGTAAACTAGGCAAAATACACAGAAAAAAAGCACAAGCAAATACAAAAGCACAAAAAAGATGTGACTAATACATTCCCCCATCAACTCCAATAAATCTGTGAAGAAGGATTGCAGTTACCCAATACATAGGCTATTTTTAGGAAATGGTTACTCATTGATTCCTACAAAACATTATTATTTTCAATACTTTCTGGAATACACTGTAGGTGTCCGCTAGTAAAATCAAATAATATAAACTATAGTAACACAACAGGCAACAGACAGTTATTGGGGCTTGAACTGGAGTATATACTGTACATTACTTTGTCCTGAGATATATGGTGTTATTTATACTACAAAATACTTGTACATTATATAAACATGAAGAAAGTGGAATAAATAAGATCCACTGTCAAAACAAAAATACCCTCAAGCTAAAAGGGAAATTGGTGACTTACTCAGGAAATCATGAAATGACTTGGTCTGAAAGGTAAACCAAAAAGAAAAGATTTGTTGTCCCTTGATGTCCACATGTGGATCATTAGACTAATCTCTGGAGTGTTACAGCTAGAGAGCTGCAAACAAAAAAACTTTGTCAGTTTTTTTATGTAAGCTAATTTGACATGATCAGTTTTTGGTTAGTATTTTGCATCATTTTTAAACTAAAATTATGTGTAGATCCAAAATACTGAAGAGATACTGATCAAATACTGATTGTTTGACAATGGCGTAAGGAATTCACACAGGCATATTCAATCTATTAGATAGGGAGCACGTCAGCCATATTTCCCAAATGAAACCTTACCAGAGAGCTGTACTCCAAGCATCATAGTCACTTATGATCATAGAATTCTCGGTCTTCTCATGGAGTTATGGTGCGATTCTGTCATGGATTTTCCCACAGCACTTTTTGGCAGTGGCCTTCTACATTCCTTCAGTCCTTTTACAGGGACTGTAAAATGCCGCATTTTTTCCATTTAGTGAGATGCTGTAAAAAATACTGCTGAAAAATTGCAGAGGAAATTAATTGTGTTTTTTTCCATAGCATTTTTTTGTTGTATTTTTGTTTTCTTCTGGGGTCTTTCTGCCCCTATTATACCTATACAGAAAACACCAGCATTTCACCAAGTATAGTAGAAATGATGGAATTTTCAAAAAATGTAGGCATTTTTGACATACAGTAATTGATTCGGGACAGTATGTTGATGGGAGGCAGGGACTCCTAGTATCATAGATAACTATACCGCTAGGGGTGCTGCTCCCAACATGCCTGGTGTCCTTCCATGTTGAATCTGCCTTAATATGAGAAAAACAGATTAGGGACGGTTTGCAAACGGATCGTTTAAAAACCCATTCACTTCAATGGGTTTTTAAAGCAATCTGCAGGTGTCTGTTTGCAGTCTCTCTGCCGTGATTCCACTTTTTAGGGCAGACACAAAGTTGGACATGCTAGGACTTTGTGTCGTCCATAAAAAGCGGATTCATGGTGAAGAGGCTGCAAACAGACACCTGCGGATTGCTTTACAAACCCATTGAAGTGAATGGGTTTTTAACCAGACCGTTTGCAAACTATTCCCAATCTGTTTTTCCGATATTAGGCCAGGGCCTCACGGGCCGGAAACGCTGTGATTCGCCCACGGTGGAAACACTGCAGGAAAAATTGCGGCATTATACAGTAATAGCAAAGTGGATGGGATTCATGTGAATCCCATGCCCACTTTGTGTTAAAATCCGTGGTGAAAACATGCTGCGATTTTCAGAAACGGCGCGATATTAGAAATCGCAGCATGCTAATTGTATCTACAGAAACGCTGGCGGCTTTCCTGTAAATATAATGGTAACAGAAAATCCCCGGAGGAAAAATTTCTGTTCAAAGTGCTGCGGGAAGAATCGCGATGCGTTCCCACCGCGGTTGTTCCCGCGGCCCTTAGTGCAGCATTTCCAGCCTTTTTTTCTTAGCCTTAGGCTCCATTCCCACAGAGTAACGCGCCACGCATTCAGACACGTATACACGAGTTAAGGTGTGAGCGCTCAAAACAGATGCCATTCATTTCAATGTGTCGGCTCATGGCTCATGCGCACTACACATTGAAATCAATGGGTTAAAAAGCCTCCCATTGATTTCAATGTGTAGCGCCCGTAAGCCGGCACACATTGAAGTGAATGGGATATGTTTTGAACGCTCACACTCTGACACGTGTTTACGTGTCTGAATGCGCGGTGCGTTACTACGTGGGAACGGAGCCTTAGCCTGGGGCCTTAGCCTTAAGGTGTTATTTACCATGGATGGACACAAGGCACAAGAGTGAGGGAAGAAAAAATGCAGATGAAAATGCAGCAAAAACGCAATGAAAAACACTGTGGAAAAAAGTGATGAGTTTCTGCTGCATTTTCAAGCACAATTGGGGGCTGTAGCTAAGCCCACTTTGCAGAGCGCAGCCAAAATATGCTGCAGAAAGAAACAGCAGAAACGTATCGCATTTTATCTGTAGTTTTTGCTGTGTTTTTCTCTGCGGTTTTTCTTCTCTTATTAAATCTATAAGGAAAATGTGAGCATTTCCACAGGTAAAATTGTAATGTTGCGGTTTTCAAAAATGCAGCTTTTCCTCAGCGTTTTTTTTTTCTGCAATATGTGGATGGAATTAGCCAGAATCTCATTAACTATTTCAGTGCCTAATGTGTCATGCCCTGTGAAAAGTTAGTACTCCAGTTATTATGCTCTGATTCCTGATTTTAGAAACACCCTATATGTGGCTCTAATCTTTTGCCCGGAAATAAGACAATGTTTGGAAGTGAAAGAGCACCATGAGCATTTGAGGCCTAATCTGTTTATTTGCACTGCATTGGAGCTGTGTGCTGCTGGACCTATATAGTGCATATCGCGGGCTCCAGAAGAAGCTCCATTCAGCTGATTGGTTTGGCTGTCGGTTGTTGGCTCCCCACGACCAGTTATTTATGGCCTATCCTGGACATGTGCAAAGTTGCTCCAGTTCTGGTCTACTGTGATCCTTTTATTTTCTCTTTTTTTCTATGTTCAAATTTGGAAAAATGCATGTGAAGTCTCTCTGCACTTTAAGACAGCCCAGTTTAGGCTAAGTTCATATCTACTCTGGAGTCTCTGCTGCAGAAACTGCAATAAATCAGTGGAGAGAAAAGTTCTGCACGGAGGACTTTTCTCTCCACTGCTGCTGGTGGACACCCTACGAACCCCATTATAGTCTATGGGATCCATCGATTGCCACAGGCAACCGCTGTTTTAGCAATTGGTCTCTCCGTCTTTGGGGTCCCCAGTGGACCCTATTGACAGAGAGCCAGGAGCAGATGTGAACCTAGCCTAATACATACATAATAAGCTCTTATCCCTGTGTTTCTAACTAGATAAGTAGACCATTTTGCATACCTGGAAGAAATCCTCTGTCGCCTTTGTGAAAAAAATTAATTCCCTGCTAGACAGTTTCCTAGTAAGTTAAAAAACAAAACAAAAAACAAAACAAAAAAAACCCCACCAGTATTCTGATGGACACTCATGACAAGTTTTAGAAAATCTGGTCCCCCTGGATTGAGTACATTCACCAGTTACCACAGGAAATCCTTTCCCTCTGACTGATCTCCCCCATGCACCTCCTTCTTGTCTTTCCTCAGTCTCTTTCTTTTCTCTTTGCAGCATTTTCTCTTCTTTCTTATTTATATTCCTTATAGAAATGCTACTAAGCGGTTCTACCGTTATTTTGGCTAACTGCCATTTTACATGGTGCTAATAATTGTACTTTATTTTATTGTCTGATATTCCCAACATTTATGATTACTTAATTCTTTTGTGAAAATGTAATAAAAGAATGTTAAAGAAAAACCACAAATGTGTGTAGCTCTTAGCACATACAGTTTTTGTAAGCAATATTGAGGTGAAAGAGACCTTAGTTTGCATCTACGTGTCAATCTGAACTTTCAGTGTAAGCACTGTAAAAATTATGATGGAATCCTGTTCAGACATAGGGGAGTGTTTTAGGGAATGTTTTTGGCCACGTTTTTAATGCTGTGAGTATCAAACCTTCATAATGGAAGCAAAGATCACACACACAGAAGTAGGAATGCAACCATACAAGGAAAACGGCAATTCAATTTAATTGTTTGAATAAACCATTTGCTTTGCAATGGACTTGAACAAGTTATTAATATTATAAGCAAGTTCTACATGAAGGTAGAAAAACAGAGCGCTCTAAAACAATAAAACATGCAAAAATTATTATTTCCCTAAAGACAAATCTATGTGCTGCAAAATCTAACCTACGCAACGCTAATTAACTTGTCATCATGCTTTGAAGTTGTTTACCCTTTTAACAGTCATCATTGATCGCTTCTGCTTTGCAGTCACACTATAAATTTCCTTGTTCTAATATTTATTTTGTAAGTTTGGTCTGTGGATGTCAGCGGATGTTCATTTAATTAACACTTTCCTTTCCTAAGACACCAACGCTTTCGAAGCTAAAAATAAGATTCATTTGTATGTGTTACAATAAAGTTACCTTAAATTTTATTTATATTTGCGAGGATATTTATTCTACTAACTAATAAATAAGACAATTAGTGATGCTATTCTGTTTTGTCTCAAATATGATTTAGAGTTTGTTCAACTACCTGTTGAGTCCAGTAAGTCTCTCCCATCTTAGGATCCATTCACACGGAGGAAGTTGGCACTGATCTTGGCGCGAAACTCGCATCAGAATCAGCGCTGAAAAATAAGACTCCCATTAACTTCAATGGGTTCCGTTTTTCGTGCGGAACCCATTGAAGTCAATGGGAGTCTTTTTTTCAGATTTTGACGTCAGAATCAGCGCCAACTTCCTCCATGTGAGTGGACCCTTAAAAACACCACTTTCATGGGGTGCTGATCATCAGTAGGATCGACTAATAAGGGTGTCAGCCTATGCAAAAAAACAAACTATAATTGGTACGGCTGCATCCGGAACAATCTGTGCAATAAAACTAAAACAATAGTTAACTTTATGGTTGAATGGCATAAATAAAACACCCAAAACAATGATTTTTGCCATAATAATAATAATGATGATAATAATGTGATCAAAAAATCATATTTCACCCAATATGGTAGGTATAAAAAAAATCACAAAAAAAAAAAAAAAAACAATCTCGTAAGCAGCATTATCAACAGAAACATAAATGTTATGTCTCTTAGAAGATGGTGATGCAAAAACAATACATTTTATTCCCAAAAATGGGTTTTTATGGCACAAAACATAAAAAGCAATAAATAGTAATTAGATATCACTGTAATCACACTGACCCATTGAATAAAGGTAAGATATTACTTATACTGTACAGTGAACACAAAATGTAAGATATTAAAACACAATGTTGATATCAAAATTGATGTTTTGTTAGCACTGACAAACTACATTAATTTCTGGAAAATAAATTAATGATCACTCTACCCCTTAATAAACCCCTTGTGGGATGTAACTTTCAAAATGGAGGCATTTTAATTCAACTCCAGTTTACTGACACCTGTGGATCTCTGCAAACACAACATGGCGTACAGATTCCAGGGTCTCTAAATCTGCTTCTATAAGGTCCATTCACATGGAGGAAAATGGTGAGGAATTTAGTGCAGAATTTCAGTCATGAAAAAAAGCCTCCCATTGACTTCAATGGGTTCCGCAGAAAAAGGAACCCATTGAAGTCAATGGGAGGCTCTTTTTTTCAGCACAGAACGGGACTAACACAACGCAAAACTGAGGGAAGACTACACACCACAAAGACAGGAAACAATAGGGAGAGAGGAAAACGACAGCTGACATAGAAGTAAAAAGAGGGACAAAAACGCCCATAAACTCTCTAGGGGGGACTAACCAAAAAAGTTAGGGGAAAAGGGAAGAAAACTCAGATGAATCCTGAAACATGATCCACGGCCGCCAGAGGGTCTCAAATTTAGACGAGTCCACGAGGTCCTCTGTGACTATAGCTTCCATCCTCCTAATAAGGAGGAATTCCTGAAGCCACTCCGACAAGGAGGGAGCTACTGTGCTGTGCCAGTGGCGTGGAATGACCATTCTGGCGGCTGTGAGAAAATGGCGAAGTAAGTCACCCTTGACCCTAGAAATCTTACCAGGGATAAGAGAGAGGAGGGCCAATTGGGGGAAGGGGCACACAGAGCGGCCACTAACCTTAGAGTACAGGGAGAAGACAGACGACCAAAACTCCTGAAGTTTTCCGCAGTCCCAAAAAATATGGAGGAGGGACCCCACAGCGGACCCACAGCGCCAACAGCCATCCGACACAGAGGGAAAAATGCGATGCAAGAGGGTCGGGCAACAGTACCATCGAGACAGTATTTTATCATTTTTCTCCTGTGCACTGCAGGGCATAGGCAGTTTGTGAGTCAATAGGAAGGAACGTTCCCAATCAGCAGCAGATAAATGGGAGCCCAGGTCGGAATTCCAGGCCCTGGGAAAGGGAGGGAGACCTGGAGCAGAAGCCATGAGGAGGATGTCGTAAAGGGTAGAGAGAACTCGAGTCAGCACTCCAGAGCGAAGGAACTCGTTCTCCAGAGCAGTCGGGCAGAGGACAGAACGGGCTGTAGAGAAGACTGGCAAAGAAACGCAACAAGCTAGTTATACTCCAGCCATGACAGAGTAAGATCCGGGAAAGATGCCTGCAGTAGACTGAGAGAGGGTAGGGGAGAGGAACCGACAATAGAGCCAAGTCGGACATCATCGCCTTGACTTTGAATTGAATACTACTGTGTGATATCCATTAAAAAAACAAATGTCAATCGGCCATTAATCACTGTCATGTGAATGTAGCTTAAGGCCCCACATTGTATAAAAGCTGCTTTATTTCTTTGTAGAATTTGCAGCCATTTTTAAACCAAACACAGGAGTATAAATGCTTTCTTTATATTCCCCATTCCTTTTCAAACCGCTCCTGATTTTGCCTAAAAAAAAACGCAGTAAGGGTGCATTCACACGATGTCTTTTGGCACGTAATGTGCCACGTAGACGCCGCGGGATCTTTTGCGGGCCGTATACGCTCCCATTGTTTTCAATGGGAGCCAGTACAGTATACGCGGCACTATCATGCGGCCGTGATTTTGCGGAGGCCGCAAAATAGCGCTGCGTATACGGTACCGGCTCCCATTGAAAACAATGGGAGCGTATACGGCCCGCAAAAGATCCTGTGGCGTCTACGTGGCACATTACGTGCCAAAAGACATCGTGTGAATGCACCCCAAGGCCGGGTGTTGAACATTGCGAAAAAAAGTGAAAAATAACCACTGCATTTTACATTATCTACAAAGTGGATGGGAGTCTGGCTAATCCCATACATACACTGCAGAAAAAAAAAATCTGTTTCGGAAATTCTACAATTTCAAAAACGCAAGCATTTTTGCAAATCACAGCATGCCAATTATACCTACAAAAAAAGCAGCTTTTCCGCAATGTGGGACTTAGCCTAAGGCAGAACTTTGGGTAAGGCAGATTTTTATGTTGCAGATTTTGCTGCGGTTTTTGGAGTACATATATATTTCCCATTCATTTTGTAACCATTCTTGACTTTGACTTAAAAAACTGCAACAAAAAAAGTTGCCTAAGGCTAAGGCTGAGTTCACACTCAGAATCGGCCTTAAAATCCTGACCAAAAACCGGCTCCCATTGAAATCAATGGGAGGCGGTCAGTTCTTTTTACCGGGAGCAGTTTGTACCAGCTCTTGGAATAAAGAAGCAACATGCTCATTCTTCTGGTGGATTCCGCGGCTGGTTCAGCTACAAGACGAAGACACTCCCTCCCGACTAGGCTCATTCATTTGGGCCTAATCCAGAGCGGAGTGCCGCTACTGGTTGCCGGTGCGCTGCTACCGTTTTTTTGGTCCGGAATCTGAGGTGGCCTCCACCTCAAATTCCAGACCAAAAAACCCTGTGGGAACACTGTGGGAACCCTAGAGAGATAACAGACCAGGCTTTATCAGCAAACTGCAATTAGCTGAACTGATTGTTCTGCTGGCAAGAGCACTGAGTAAGTGACATCACTTGTCCTGTAGGTCCGTGGTTATAGCAACGATGTGTAAACAATGGGAGCAATAATGTCACATAGCAGACAAACAAAGCATAATTTCTAAAGCAATGTATTTAGGAAATTTACAATTTACATAAGCTACCAGTATAGATAGGATCCTTGAGATGGGACAACCTCTTTAAAGCTCAGCATCATCGATGGATGATGAGGAACGCCCCTCCTGTCAGTCTATTAATACAGAAGTGTACATTATTCATATGCAAATAAGGAAAAAAGAGCTTTGCCCAGGAATCTAGTGCTGACACTGAAGCCCAGGAAAGCTATATCACACCCCAAAACACTTCCACTTCATTTGCATTGGAATACAAAGCTGTTTACATAAAAACAGGGCTCCACAGCTGAAGAACAGAGGCATATTTGGAAACTGTAGCATCAACACTACAAGATAGGTTTATAACAAATCAAATATACACACACCAACACAATGTACAGTCACTTTATAGCATAATTTAGAATGATTGGTATATGCTGTAAAATAAATAAATACATTTTTTATAAATAAATAAGTAACAAAATAACTGTAGTGAAATTTTGGGGTGCATATTTTGTCAAAATAAAAATGAAAACTGAACAAGAACTAAAAAAAAAATTAAGGCCAAAATTGACCCAATTCTTAAAGGTTTAAACATCTTATTTCTAACTGTAAATGAAAAACTTCATTTGAGGCTTGGTGGGAATTCTATAATGACAAACATAATGAAATATTTAGGCCTGTGCCAGTGTATTACAAGTTAACTATGTTTTGTAATCATTCCACAACTGGGTTATTCTTTGTGTTCAATTATCCCAGATGGTTTTCTTCACAAACTGAAAAATACCATTGCACTATAGATTAATTTGGTGAAGTTATCTGCTGTCGATTCTATGCTTATCCTTTTTCTGGATTTATAACTATAGAATTGCAAAAGATGAGAAAATTGCAATAGACTATAACATAGGAGATCCAGGAACAGTGGACTGTAAATACAGGACAAATGCATACAGACAAACGGCTTAAAAACAAGGAAAAAAAACCCCCCACAGATCTATGAGAACAGTCAGAATGGCTGCTTGAGGTCTGTATATAAAATCCATCATCTCACACAAGCAACCAGAAATAGATGCATGTATATAGTACACTTTTCTTAGGGCTCGTTCACACGTGGGCAAAGGGGCGGATTTTGACAACGGATTTCGCTTCAAAATCCGCCCCTTTACAATGGTGGTCTATGCAGACCGCCAGGCTTCTTTTTTCCGTTAGCGGCGTGCTGCTGCTAGCGGAGAAAAGAAGCGACATGTCCTTTCTTCAGGCGGAAACCGCGGCGCGCTGGGCCGCGGCTTCCGCCTAGCGGCAGCACCCTCCTGTATTGGCTCATTCATTTGAGCCGACATAGGAGGGGAAAGCCGCGACTGCGATGGTCGCGGCAGGCGGGTTTTGACTAGAGAGAGACGTGTCTCGCCGCGTCTCTCTCTGTGTCAAAACCCGCGCAGACGGTTCACATGTGAGTTGGCTGTGAGATTTGGAAAATCCTCTGACTCTTGCACACAGCAACAGTGGCAAACATGTCTGTACAGGCTGTGAGGAGAATCAACCTCTCCCCTCTCTAACCACTGTGTGAAGAGAGAAAAGGACTGCTCTCTAAAAATAAAAAATACTTACACTCACCTCTCCTGGTTTTCTGATGATCCTTGTATCCTGTCCTGGGCTTTTCCAGACTGTGACTGAGGTTACACGCACCACTAGGTCACATGACATATGCGCATCCCATGTGACCGCTGAGATCCAATCACAGGCCCCAGCAGTAACGTCTGTGACACATCAGCTCAGTCTCAGGCAGAAGAGGACCAAGTGAGATGCGGAAGAGTGCCAGAGTGAGGATGCCCAAGAGAGGTAAAGGCCAGGTGAATATAAGTGTTTGTGGGGCCACAGTGGAGCATATTAAACTGTGTGGGGCCCCTTCACTATTCATATCACACACCATATAGCAGCCGTACACTATTGATGACTATACAGTAAAACAGATACTGTGCAATGTAATTAGTGAAGGAGTCATGGTGCTTCATAAAAGTACCACAGTATCTTCAAAGAGTTGATCAGGAGCCACAGGTGCTGGACCCCCACTGATCTCATACATCTCTTAAACTGTTAGGACCCTGCAGATCAGCTGTTTCCCAGAGCATGAAGCTCCTAGTATTGTTAAGGGCTAGTTCACACGGAGTTAAATGAACTCTGCGTGTACACATTGCAGTGCACTGGCATCCTGTTGTGGCATTCCGCGATGGATTAGGCCCAAATGAATGGGCCGGAGCCGCGGAAACTGCAGTAAGATAGGGCCGCTCGCTTCTTTTTTCCGCTACTAGCTAGTGGAAAAAAGAAGCGAGCAGCTCCCATTGAAGTCAATGGGAGCCATTTTTGGCAGTGGATTTTGAGGCAGATTCCGCCTCAAAATCCGCTGCCACCTTCCCCCATGTGAACTAGCCCTTACATGTCAGGAACTGAGCAGCTCACTCACCGTTTTCTTGATAACTGCAGTTGTGAGTACTAAAGCTATATCCCTTACAAGGCATGATATACTGCTGCAGCAGCCGTAATCGTCACTATCAAGAATTCGCTGTAGGGAGGGGATAGGGAGCCCCAAACACAAGTTTGCACTGGGGCCCACAAGACTTTAGTTCCGCCACTGTCCCTCCAATGTTCATTCTCCATTGTTACTGCAGTTATGTTCAACTGCACTGTTTATTCTTTCCTTTATTTTGTGTTATTGCTAAGAAAAAAGGAATAAAAATTTTAATGAAAATAAAAGGGGGTCATATACTGTGTGAAAAAGGGGGTTATATACTGTGTGGGGAGCCAGAAAAAGGGGGTCATGTATTGTTGTGGGCCAAAAAAAAGGGGGTCATGTATTGTGTGGTGAGTCAAAAAAGGGGGATTGCATATCTTGTGGGGGCCAAAAAAAGGGGGTATTATATACATATTCTATGGTATTTTGTAAAGGTGCTGCATGTATTATTTTCGCTTTTTCTTACAAAAACATTTTTTGGATTGTTCTGTTTTTTTTTTTTCAGGAAGAAGAGTTAGGTTTAAGCAGAATTATTTTGTATCAACAATTAATAATTTTGTGCAACTATTGAAATTCAGTATTCTTTGTGTATTGTGTTAGTCATATGGGATTCTTCTATATGGCTGGCAATGAAAACGGCAGAGGCAGTGCAAAAATGTACAGCGCAGGCACTATTAGCATATAACACATGCAAAATACACAAAAATAGTACTCCTTTTTATCTGGGTGATATCCAAACATTATAACAAAATGCCTCAACTAAACATTAGTTCAACTGCACAGTGCTGCCAACAATCAGGCTTATGGGGCTTCCAAAGGCTTTGACAATGGCTGAACTCATGCTATGCAGTATATGGTCCACACTAGCAAGGAGTGAAGGTGCTCACTGCTGATGGGGCAGGGAGAACCTTGAGACAATATAGTACACTATCCACAACACAGATTCTTTGGCAGGCATAGCCACACCCTGGGTGTACTGATCAGCTCACTTACATACAGATTAAAAGTTGATTTTCTCAGCAGCAAGACTGCACTTTGACACAAAAATGTATGTTCACTATGCCAAAGTGCAGTTTAGCTGCTGAGAAAATCAACTTTTAATCTGTATGCCCATGAGCTGCTTGTTGCACATGGGATATAGTCATGTTTGCTGGAGCACCCATTTTTGCCTGTGGTCACCACACCTGTCAATCTTTATGTTATGGGGTGGCAAACATAGGCAAAAAATTGGTGCTTTTGCAGGCATGGCCACACCTGGGGTTCACCAAACAACTCATTTGGATATATGTTAAAGAGGACCTTTCACTACCTCAAGCAAGTCCATTTACAACATATAATAGCTGCTGTTCCAGATTCTTGCACAGTTGGAATTTTTTCTCTAGCACCCACCATTCCCAAGAAATCAGTGCTGTTAGTTTTGGTTTCTGGTATGCAATTTAGGCTCTGTACTGTCAAGAGGGCGGTGTCAGGCAGGAGCAGACAAAGGGTGTGATTCTGAGCTCTGACACTGGCTTCCTCTGATTAGAGCTCTGAATCACAACCCCCTGCCTGACACCACCCTTACACCACATTACATAGCTGAAATAGCACATCAGTCACCAAAACCATCGGTGTTTGTTGCTCGAGAATGGTGGGGCCTAGAGAGAAAATTCCGCTGGTGGAAAAAAAAAGCTAGCAGAACCCATTGAAATCAATTAGAGGCTTTTTTTCAGCGTGGAAAATTCCACAACAAATTCATCACCATTTTCCTCCGTGTGAATGGACATTTATGCAGATGTGAACCGGACCTGAGGAAATCCAGTCTTCTCTGGATTTTTTAATCTCATCTTTATCACACCGAACTTTCCTGTAAAAGATATACATTCCCTTCAAAATTTCCCTGCTGCAGACTTGTGAAAAAAAATTGAAAGTCAGAAATTTCTTTTTTGGAAGTAGCCACTATAGCATACATACAGAAGTTACATTTCTGAAAAGAAGCAGTGTGGTTTGTTATGCCGTTATCATAGTACACCTATGCCAGGGGTCAGCAACCTTCAGCACGCCAGCTGCTGTGAAACTACAACTCCCAACATGCTCCGCTCACTTCCATAGGAGGTTCAAGAACAGCAGAGCAAGTATGCATGCTGAGAGGCGTAGTTTTACAACAGCTGGAGTGCCGAAGGTTGCCTACCTCTGACCTATGCTATATGTATAGTGTGGCTTCTCATTCACAATTAAATAAAGTGTTTACGCTGCACTATTTGCAAGGTCTGGAATGAACGTTTGTTTGGCAAATGCTACATCTGTAGATGTATATGATAATTAATCTGCTGTTTTTCTGATATGACAAAGCAGTTTTTCTATTACAGCAATTCTCTCAATCAAAGCAAAAATCAACTGTTAACACATACTAACCTCAGGCTGAATTTATGGCTCAAGTAAATATTACTGGCACATAACCCTTTAGCGACCTAATACATTTTAGACATTGTATTTCAATGTAGTTTTAAGAGACCTTGTATTTTTTGGGCACATAGGGGTGAGATGAACAGAAAACCATCAGTTCTTCCATCTGAATTTTATGGTTTATGGGCTTTATCATATTCAATAAATAATGTACTATTTTTGTTTTAGGAGTTGTTATGAGTGTGGCGATATCAGTCTTGTGGGTTTTTTTGTAATTTTTTTTTAGTAATAAAGTGAAGAAATTGTTACTGGCTGCAGCATCGAAGGGGTTAAATGGAAAGTACGTTCTCTGATTGATGATTGGGGGTGATATCATGAACAAAAGTCATCAGACCTCCCTCCCCTAGGGTTATTTGAAGTCACAGGGACAGGAGAATGAAAAATCCTTCTCCTCTCCCTGCAGCTGCATGTATTCCCGGCACACTAGTTGAAGTGACAGCTGTGAGTATATGCAGCTCCAATTCAACCAGTGATACTTCGGGATCTACTGGGGATACAGGCATGGTCTTGGTTTCTTTTTAAAGCCATGATTGCGTCTTTAGCCCTCGCCTGTCCAAAGTTAGAGCAATTTAAGGGACCGCTACTTTTACAGCTTCACTGAAATGTAATGTACTTTTCTCAAATCCTGAGCAGGATATGTTCAAAGCTATCAGAGGATTAAAATATTACTTGTAATGGGGATAAGCTTTTGGTAGCTATGGTTTAGGTTTGGTTTGCAAGCTATAATTTTCTGATCTTAGGCCCGGTTCACATCTGCGTTCGGACCATTCCGTTCCCCTCTCCGCATGAAAAATGTGGAGAGAAAAGCGGTGCAGGCAGCACTTTTCTCTCCACATTTTTCATACGGACCCCATTATAGTCTGTGGGGTCCGCAAGTTTCCTAAGGTAACCAATTTTTCATGTGGATAAGGTTTCCATTTGGGGAGTCCATTTGGGGACCCATGCGCAGATGTGAACCAATCCTTACGTGTATAAATATAGTTATTGATTTGTTACCATTTGCACCTTTGCTTTAACCCCTTCCCGACATACGCCGTAATAGTACGGCGCTGCAGGGAAGGGCTTCCCGCAAACCGCAGTACTATTACGGTGGATGCATGGTGCGTACACAGAAACTGTGTGCGCACCATGCACAGCGGGTGTCAGCCGTAATACACGGCTGACAATGCCCCGTAACACCCGCGGTCGGAACCGGGTCCGATCGTGGGTGTTAACCCCTGAGATGCCGGCGGTCAACATGACCACCGGCACCTCCGGGGTTTCAACACAATATGGTGGCGATCGGCACCCCCGCGCCGGTTTGGGGGGGTGCCGGTGTTCGTAGGGGGCAGCCCGGGGTCTGATCAGTGACCCCAGGTCTGCCCCTTCACTTACCCATCCTCGCGCCTGGCTGATCCTGCCGTAAATGAAGCTGTCAGCCTGTGCGTCCACACAGGCTGACAGCCTCCTCTACACTGCAATACACGTGTAACACGTGTATTGCAGCGTATATGTATTGAAGCAGTGATCAGCCGATCACTGCTTCAATCCCCCATGGGGACAGAAAAAAAAAGTGGAAAAAAAGTAAAAATAAAAAAGTTTAAAATAAATTAGAAATAAATAAAGCCCCAAAAATCCTTTTTTCCCCATATAAAATGTTTTATTATGTAAAATAAAGAAAAAGAGAAAAAAACATTACATATTTGGTATCGCCACGTCCGTAATAACCTGAACAATAAAATTAAAACATTATTTAACCCGAACGGCGAACGGCGTAAAAAAAAAAAAACCTAGAAAACCGCACAAAATAATGATTATTCACCACCTTTCCCTTACAAAATGTTCAATAAAGAGTAATCAAATGGTTAGATGAAAACCAAAATGGTACTAATAAAAAGAAGAGGTCTTCCCGCAAAAAATAAGCCCTCAACCAGCTCTGTCTAGCGAAAAATAAAAACGTTATGCCTTTCAGAAGATGGCGATGCAAAAATAGTAGATTTTTTTCCCTAAATTGAATCGTATTCTGCACAAATAGCAACGCATTAAAAAATCATATAAATGAGGTATCCCCGTAACCGTACCGACCCGCAGAATAAAGGTAACACGTTACTTATGCTGTACGCTGCACGGGAAAAAAAATAAATGCTAAAAAGTAATGCCAGAATTGATGTTTCCTTTTACATCCCACCCAGAAAGAGTTAATAAAATGTAGTCAATAAGTTTCAGGCCCCAAAATGGTGGCATTGAAAAGTACATCTAATACAGCAAACACCAAGCCCTCATATGGCCACATTGCCAGAAGATAAAAATAAAAATCTACCTTGTACAATGTGAAGACAAAAACCCCAAAAGTCGTCAAATCATCAGGACGTAAGTGGCTGCGACTAGAAGGAAATGTGTAATCGGTGCGAGCGTTTTCAGGGGACACCCCATATTTAGAGCTTATGAGAGAGAATACACCAGCGCTGACCCCCCAGAATGCCCCTCTTCCCCGTCCGTGTCATAGGAGCTAGTGGGAAAATAGAATGGGATTTGGTGTACCCAATTTACTCCGCACACCTTACATATTCACTTCGGGGTTACTAACGCTCACTACATCACTTGATAAATTCTTTGAGGGGTGCGGTTTTCAAAATGGGGTCACTTTCTAGAGGTTTCCACTGTTTTGACACCTCAACGGCTTTGTAAAAGCGACATGGTGCCTGAAACTGATCTCAGCCAGATCTGCCCTCTAAAAGCTCTTTGGCGCGCCTTCCCTTCTGCGTCTCGCTGTGCGTCCATATATTAGTTTACACCCACAAGTGGGGTACTATGGTAGTCGGGAGAACTTGCATAACAAATTGTGGGATGCGTTTTCTCCTTTAACCCCTTGTGAATGTGAAAATTCTAGGGCTAAACGAAAATATTAGTAAAATAAAATCAAATTTGAAAATTTCACCTCCATTTTGTATTAATTCCTGTTAAGCACTTATCGGGTTAAATTACTAGGTATATGTTGCTTTGGCTTATTTAAGGGGTACAGTTTTGAAAATGGGGTGATTTATGGAGGGTTTTAATACAAGGGTCTTTCAAAACCCCTTCATAACTGGATTAGTCCCTTTAAAAAATGGGTTTTGGAAATTTCTTGAAAATTTTGAATATTGTTGTTTCACTTGTAAACCTTATAATGTCCGTAAAAAATAAAAGGGCGCCTAAAGTTTGATGCCGACATAAAGCAGAGATCTGGGACATGAGGTTTAGGATATAATTTTGGCGGTCTGACTTTCTGTATGCAATGCACATCATTTCAAACTTTATAAAATGCATATTTTTCAAAATTTCCACCAAATTTCCTATTTTTCATAATTAAACACAAAACATATCAACCAAAATTTACCACTAACATGAAGTACAATGTGTTACGAAAAAACAATCTCAAAATTACTTTGGTAAGTTAAAGCGTTCCAAAGTTATTGCCACATAAAGTGACACATGTCCGTTTTGAAAAATCGAGCTTGGTCAGGAAGTCAAAAAATGCCATCGGCGGGAAGGGGTTAATACACTGTAACACTTGTAATGTAGTAGAGCTTTTAAAAAAAAGAAATAGAAATGTGTCATCAGCGAGGGAACACTGTTCAAAAAGCGTGAAGATGAACAATAAAAAAAATGGGTTTACACGTCTCCCAGCAGAGGTCAGTCTTACATTCAAATGTTTGACCTCTTGTTTTCACGTAACAAAAGTTACTGTGATTCTATGGATTGAGAGCCTGCAAATGAGTAATGTGACAAATGTCACACAACTGACACGTTTGCATTCCTCAAAGATAAAAACTAAACCATGAAGACAGCAAAAATATGTAAGATCTGTCTGTTCTTAATGGGTAAATAACATATTTCTCAGTTCAGCTCTTGCTAGACAGGTTCTACCTTCTGTAAAGCTCTGTGATTCCAGTAGCTCCAGGTATGTGATACTAATCAAGCAGTGTCGGAATGTTTTCTATATGAGGGCCAGAGGGAGGGGGACCTGGGGTTGGGTTTTTGTGTTTCCTTCTTGTCACTAAATCTACGTTATCTAACCAGAACAGTAAGTAAGAAGCTGATAAAATGCAAGCATTGTTAGTTGCAGGGAGGGAACTTTTTTGTATATGATTATAGTTAAAATTTTCAGGCCTAGATTTGCAGTAATGGTTTAGGGGTATTAGTTTGTTCAGTTTTACCATAGTTGAAGTACTGCAGCATAGAATGTACAGCAGGAGATAAAACACTAATATATTTAAAGGGGTTGTCCTGGATAAACTATGAATTAACCTCTAAACTAAACCCCCTCACCCTCCTAAATTCTAATTTACTTCTATAAAAAGAAATGTATAATTACCCATATTCCATCCGGTGATGTTCCATTTCGACGTTTCCGAATTGGAACGTCACCAGTACTCTCTACCCCCCAGCCCCATCGAAATACCTCCCAACCATCTCGGCTTCTGTGGAACAGTCCCAGATTGTGGGTCGTGTCCTGCAGTCCCGGTAGGCAGGAGGTATGTCCCAGATTCAACTCATCTGCGTCCGGAGGACGTCACTCACATCGTCCCCGCAGCTTCCAGCACATTCCGGGAGAAGAGACTGCAGACAGAGCGGCACGGGAGTGAGGACAGGTGAGTACCCGTGTTTTTTATGTTAAACTTTGGGAGCAAATTGAGGGGAAACATGAATCTAGGGGCATATTAAACTAGAGGCTGATGGGGGGGGGCATAAAACTGAGGACAGATGTAGGGGGGACATGAAACTGGGGGGGGTGATATAGGGGAGACATTAAACTGGGGGTATATGTAGGGCAGATGTAGGGGGGTATGAAACTAGTGGCAGTGATGGAGAGGGAACATTAAACTGGAGGCAACTGAAGGGGGATATGAAATTGGGGCAGATGGAGGGGATACATTAAACTGGTGACAGATGAAGGGAAGATATTAATATGAGGACAGATGAAGGGGGATATTAAACTGGTGGCAGATGAAGGAGGATATGAAATTGAGGAAGATGGAGGGGGAACATTAAACTGGTGGTAGATGAAGGGAAGTTATTAAACTGGGGACAGATGAAGGGGGGTATTAAACTGGCGGCAAATGGAGGAGGTAGGGACATTAAATAGTAGGAGGTTAAGCGAGACATTTAAATGGGGACAGCTGGAAGGGGACAATAAGCTGGGGCAATTGGAAAGGGACATTAAAGTGGAGACATGTCCCCCTCTAGTTATCGCCAGTTTAATGTCACCCTCCAGCTACCCCTACGGTTTAATGTCCCCTTCCAGCTGCCCTAGTTTAATGTCCCCCTCTAGGTGCTCCCAGTTTAATGTCCCATCCAGCTGCCATTAATTTATTCTCCCCCTCCAAATACTCCCACTGTTTAATGTCACTCTCCAGCTGCCTCAGTTTAATGCCCCCCTCCCATTTGTCCCCAGTTTAAACTGGGACATGAAGAAAGGGATGTCATACTGTGTGATAAATTGGAGGGGAACATTATAATGTGGAGGCATTTAATGTTAGGGTGTATGTAGGAGCATTATACTGTGTGGGGGCACAAATTAAAATGGATGAACTAAATTCGCAACGGAGCACTAAATTTTGTCCCTTTTTCTGTGTTTTGAAAGTTGGGAGGTATCTCATCAATACTTATCGGTCTTCCTGTGTCCAGGAACAGATTCTCCTCTTCACCTCTCTTGAAGTGTTTGTCTAGAGGAGACTGCAAGATATGTGCAGCAGAGATGGCACGGGGAGGGGGGGTTGGCTTAGTAAGTTACTTGAGAAGAACTAGCAGTGGGCAAGATAGCTTAGTGTTGCTTAGCTAGGGAAACAGGGAGGGGGTGTTACGGAGTGGGGGAGGGGGGCAGTAACAGGGAGGTAGTGTGTAAGGTACTCCGGAAGTTACATAGTAGGAAGCTAACACCAAGTAAACAAATGCAGAAGATACCAGGGGCTCCCGCAGACACCAGAGAAATTTCTTTAGATGGAAGTTAAGCATTCTTTCCTTTCAATGAAACTTTCCAATAACCAGACTTACCTACAGAGTTTTAATATATAATTCATACTTGGTGTATATGTAATGTATTGGCAAAGACTTTTTAGAGTATTTATTTTTGCAATTTTATCCCCTTCCCGACATCCACTGTACTAGTATGGCGAATGCTGGGTATTTAAAGATGGCAGCCACTTGGGAGCTGAGACCCGGCACTAATGCCCACAATCATTGCCTGCACTGATTGTGGGCATTAACCCCTCTGGCACCTCTTTCAAAGCACCATTTTACCGGCAATGTGCCACATGTGCAATGTGGGGTTCGCTGGCACCCAGAGCAAGCATTATTATGATAGCTGGGAGCCTTATGAAGGAGTATTTACCTGGCAAATGGCTCTCTCTGCTGGTTTAAAGAAAGAAAACTGCAGGTTCAGGCAGATATCTCTCTCTCAAGTACCATGGAAACACAGACAGAGGGGAGAAAGCGCTGGGGGGCAAAGCATGACCGGGCGCATGCGCAGTAGCACGCGGCTTCTACTACGGCTACTGCGCATGCGCCCGGGCTATATTTTTTTTATCAGTGTCCGCGAGCAAGCGCCGGAGGAGGACGGGACCCGAAGACGTCAGAGGAAGAAGAGGCGGGGAAGAAGAAGACGGCGCACCCTGAATGCCCGCCCAGGGTGCACGTTCCGTAAGTAGAGCACATTCTTTTTTAAGTTATTATTTTAAAACGGGGGGTGGGGGGGTGGGGGGGTAGTTTAATATAACTTTTACAGTGCCTGAATAGCCTTTTTAAAGGCTATGCACGCATATGTGGGGCTCTACCTGCAGGATTTTGCTGATAGAGCCCCTTTAAAGCATTGATTTCAATGTGTAGCCAGCACACATTGAAGTGAATGGGATCTGTTTTGAGCGCTCACACTCTGACACGTGTATATGTGTCTGAATGCGCGGCACGTTACTCCGTGGGAACGGAGCCTAAAGTGGACACTTATTTATTTCAACAAGGCTTTACAAATCTGTATGCATTTATTCAACAAAAAGATCAGACATCCTCTACCCCTCTCAAAATATACTTACTGAAAAACCAGAAAAATGAGTAATTCAACTCACCAGACTTGGCAATAGAGATGAGCGAACACTAAAATGTTCAAGGTTCGAAATTCGATTCGAACAGCCGCTCAATGTTCGTGTGTTCGAACGGGTTTCGAACCCCATTATAGTCTATGGGGAACAGATACTCGTTAAGGGGGAAACCCAAATCCGTGTCTGGAGGGTCACCAAGTCCACTATGACACCCCAGGAAATGATGCCAACACCTCTGGAATGACACTGGGACAGCAGGGGAAGCATGTCTGGGGGCATCTAACACACCAAAGACCCTCTATTACCCCAACATCACTGCCTAACAACTACACACTTTACACACTCAATACCACCTCTCTGACAGTAGGAAAACACCTTGAAACATGTGTATTTGGCACTTGCAGTGAGGAGAGCTTGTCACCAGCAGTGAATTTGGCCCTTGTAGTAAGTTGAGGTTGGCACCAACATTTGTTTTGAAAATCAGGGTGGATTGAGCCTCTAACCAGCAGAGTTTGGGCAAATTCATGGTGGAGGGAGCCTCTAAAAACCCCAGTTTGGACCAATTCATGGTGGAGGGAGCCTCTAAAAACCCCAGTTTGGACCAATTCATGGTGGAGGGAGCCTCTAAACAGCCCAGTTTGGGCAAATTCATGGTGGAGGGAGCCTCTAAAAACCCCAGTTTGGACCAATTCATGGTGGAGGGAGCCTCTAAACAGCCCAGTTTGGGCAAATTCATGGTGGAGGGAGCCTCTAAACAGCCCAGTTTGGGCAAATTCATGGTGGAGGGAACCTCTAACCAGCCCAGTTTGGACCAATTCATGGTGGAGGGAGCCTCTAAAAACCCCAGTTTGGACCAATTCATGGTGGAGGGAGCCTCTAAACAGCCCAGTTTGGGCAAATTCATGGTGGAGGGAGCCTCTAAAAACCCCAGTTTGGACCAATTCATGGTGGAGGGAGCCTCTAAAAACCCCAGTTTGGACCAATTCATGGTGGAGGGAGCCTCTAAACAGCCCAGTTTGGACCAATTCATGGTGGAGGGAGCCTCTAAAAACCCCAGTTTGGACCAATTCATGGTGGAGGGAGCCTCTAACCAGCCCAGTTTGGGCAAATTCATGGTGGAGGGAGCCTCTAAACAGCCCAGTTTGGGCAAATTCATGGTGGAGGGAGCCTCTAACCAGCCCAGTTTGGACCAATTCATGGTGGAGGGAGCCTCTAAAAACCCCAGTTTGGACCAATTCATGGTGGAGGGAGCCTCTAAAAACCCCAGTTTGGACCAATTCATGGTGGAGGGAGCCTCTAAACAGCCCAGTTTGGGCAAATTCATGGTGGAGGGAGCCTCTAAAAACCCCAGTTTGGACCAATTCATGGTGGAGGGAGCCTCTAAAAACCCCAGTTTGGACCAATTCATGGTGGAGGGAGCCTCTAAACAGCCCAGTTTGGACCAATTCATGGTGGAGGGAGCCTCTAAAAACCCCAGTTTGGACCAATTCATGGTGGAGGGAGCCTCTAACCAGCCCAGTTTGGGCAAATTCATGGTGGAGGGAGCCTCTAAACAGCCCAGTTTGGGCAAATTCATGGTGGAGGGAGCCTCTAACCAGCCCAGTTTGGACCAATTCATGGTGGAGGGAGCCTCTAAAAACCCCAGTTTGGACCAATTCATGGTGGAGGGAGCCTCTAAAAACCCCAGTTTGGACCAATTCATGGTGGAGGGAGCCTCTAAACAGCCCAGTTTGGGCAAATTCATGGTGGAGGGAGCCTCTAAACAGCCCAGTTTGGGCAAATTCATGGTGGAGGGAGCCTCTAAACAGCCCAGTTTGGGCAAATTCATGGTGGAGGGAGCCTCTAACCAGCCCAGTTTGGACCAATTCATGGTGGAGGGAGCCTCTAAAAACCCCAGTTTGGACCAATTCATGGTGGAGGGAGCCTCTAAACAGCCCAGTTTGGACCAATTCATGGTGGAGGGAGCCTCTAAAAACCCCAGTTTGGACCAATTCATGGTGGAGGGAGCCTCTAAACAGCCCAGTTTGGACCAATTCATGGTGGAGGGAGCCTCTAAACAGCCCAGTTTGGACCAATTCATGGTGGAGGGAGCCTCTAACCAGCAGAGTTGTGGGAAAGCAGGGTGGAGGGAGCCTCTAACCAGCAGAGTTGGTGGAAATCAGGGTGGAGGGAGCCTCTAACCAGCAGAGTTGTGGGAAAGCAGGGTGGAGGGAGCCTCTAACCAGCAGAGTTGTGGGAAAGCAGGGTGGAGGGAGCCTCTAACCAGCAGAGTTGTGGGAAAGCAGGGTGGAGGGAGCCTCTAACCAGCAGAGTTGGTGGAAATCAGGGTGGAGTTAGCCTCTAACCAGCAGAGTTGGGGGAAATCAGGGTGGAGGAAGCCTAGTATTAGCAGAATTGTGCAACGCTTACGGTGGATGAGTATGAGGATGCGGAGGAATTGGAGAGGTTGAGTACAGACATGGAGTTTCATGTTGGGATGCTTTACACAGGTGGGCACAAAAATGAAGGCTCTATCCAGTGGTGGTTCATTTTTATCAAAGTGAGCCGGTCGGCACTCTCAGCTGACAGACGGGTGCGCTTGTCAGTGATGATGCCACCGGCTGCACTAAACACCCTCTCAGATAGGACGCTGGCGGCAGGACAGGACAGCACCTCCAAGGCATATAGGGCAAGTTCAAGCCACAGGTCCAACTTCGACACCCAATACGTGTAGGGCGCAGAGGGGTCGGAGAGGACAGGGCTGTGGTCGGAAAGGTATTCCCGCAACATGCGCCTATACTTCTCACGCCTGGTGACACTAGGACCCTCCGTGGCGGCACTTTGGCGAGGGGGTGCCATCAAGGTGTCCCAGACCTTAGACAGTGTGCCCCTCGTTTGTGTGGACCGGTGAGAACTTGGTTGCCTACTGAGGAACTGCCCTCCCTGCCGCCAACGTCACATGCTGGAAACATCTCCATCATATTCTGCACCAATTGCCTGTGGCAAGCATTGATGCGATTGGCCCTCCCCTCTACCGGAATAAAAGACGAGATGTTGTTTTTATACCGGGGGTCAAGGATAGCAAAGATCCAGTACTGGTTGTCCTCCATGATTTTGACAATACGCTTGTCGGTTGTAAAGCACCCCAACATGAACTCAGCCATGTCTGCCACAGTGTTAGTTGGCATGACTCCTCTCCATTTCCTCCTCATCCTCCATGTCTACCCATCCGCGCTGCAACAATGGGACGATTCGAAGTTGCCCGGAAGCCTCCTGTATCACCATCACATCATCGGACAACTCTTCTTCCTCCTCCTCCTCCTCCTCCTCCTCCATTAAACGCAGTGAAGCGGACAGATGTGTGGACCTACTCTCCAGCTGTGACGGATCGGATGCTATCCCTAACTCCTCTGTGTGATCTGAGTTATCCCTGATGTCAATCAGGGATTCTCTCAGAACACACAAGAGCGGGATTGTAAGGCTCACCATCGCATCCTCAGAGCTCACCCTCCTTGTGGACTCCTCAAAGACCCGTAGGATGTCACAAAGGTCTCTCATCCATGGCCACTCATGGATGTGAAACTGAGGCAGCTGACTTTGTGGCACCCTAGGGTTTTGTAGCTGGTATTCCATCAAAGGTCTCTGCTGCTCAACCACTCTATTCAACATCTGAAACGTTGAGTTCCAGCGTGTGGGGACGTCGCACAAAAGCCGGTGTTGTGGCACATGCAGGCGTTGCTGGAGAGATTTTAAGCTAGCAGCGGCTACTGTCGACTTGCGAAAGTGGGCGCACATGCGCCGCACTTTCACCAGTAGCTCTGGAACATTGGGGTAGCTCTTTAGGAAACGTTGCACCACTAGGTTGAAGATGTGGGCCAGGCATGGAACATGTTGGAGTCCGGCAAGCTCCAGAGCTGCTACCAGGTTCCTGCCGTTATCACAAACGACCATGCCTGGGCCCAGGTGCAGCGGCTCAAACCATATTGCCGTCTCATCGAGGAGGGCATCCCTCACCTCGGAGGCAGTGTGCTGTCTGTCCCCCAAGCTGATCAGCTTCAGCACAGCCTGCTGACGTCTACCAACGCCAGTGCTGCAACGTTTCCAACTCGTAGCTGGGGTCAATCTAACAGCGGAGGAGGAGGCGGTGGCGGAGGAGGAGGCGGTGGCGGAGGAGGAGGCGGTAGAGGAGGAGGAGGAGGGGGGTGTTCTTCTCGTGTCCCTGCCAGGAATGTTAGGCGGGGAGACGAGGTACACCGGGCCAGTTTGGGAAGCAGTCCCAGCCTCAACTACATTCACCCAGTGTGCCGTCAGTGAAATGTAGCGTCCCTGTCCGCATGCACTTGTCCACGCGTCGGTGGTCAAGTGGACCTTTGTGCAAAGCGCGGAACTAAGGGCCCGCCTGATGTTGAGTGACACGTGCTGGTGCAAGGCGGGGACGGCACACCGGGAGAAGTAGTGACGGCTAGGGACGGCATAGCGAGGTGCCGCAGTTGCCATCAGGTCCAGGAAGGCGGGAGTTTCAACAAGCCGGAACGCCAACATCTCCTGGGCCAGCAGTTTAGCGATGTTGGCGTTCAAGGCTTGCGCGTGTGGGTGGTTAGCAGTGTATTTCTGCCGCCGCTCCAATGTCTGAGAGATGGTGGGTTGTTGTAAAGAAGCGCCTGATGGTGCCTTTGATGGTGCAGGAGAAGGAGATAAGACAGGAACAGGGGAGGATGAGGGAGAAGACAACAAAGTGGCGGAGGCAGATGAAGTGGTGTCCTGGCTCGTCCTCTGGAGTGCATCGCCAGCACAGTCAGCAGTGGCAGTGGCAGAGGCAGTGGCAGTGGCGTGAACGGCAGGTGGCCTTTGTCCTGCCGTTGCTGCCTGCCACTGATTCCAGTGCTTGGATTCCAAATGACGGCGCATTGAAGTGGTGGACAGGTTGCTCTTCTCAGAGCCCCTAATCAATTTCGAGAGGCAAATTGTGCAGACAACACTATATCTGTCCTCGGCGCATTCCTTGAAAAAACTCCACACCTTCGAGAAACGTGCCCTCGAGGTGGGAGTTTTTCGGGGCTGGGTACGAACTGGAACATCTTGGGAGATTCCAGGTGTGGCCTGGCTTCGCCTAAGCTGCTGACCTCTGCCTCTGCCTCTAGCTACCCTTTTTGGTGCTGCACCTGCCTCAACATCCACACTACTTTCCCCGCTTGACATCCCCCCTGTCCAGGTCGGGTCAGTGTCCTCATCATCCACCACTTCCTCTTCCAACTCCTGTCTCATCTCCTCCTCCCGCACAATGCGCCGGTCAACTGGATGCCCTGACGGCAACTGCGTCACATCATCGTCGATGAGGGTGGGTTGCTGGTCATCCACCACCAAATCGAACAGAGATGGAGGAGACTCTAGTGTTTGAGCATCTGGACACAGATGCTCCTCTGTTAGGTTCGTGGAATCGTGACGTGGAGAGGCAGGTTGAGGGACAATGAAAGGAGCGGAGAACAGCTCTGGGGAGCAGGGACAGTTGGGGTTATTGTTCTGTGAAGCTTGGGAATTTTGGGAGGAAGGAGGACAAAACTGTTGGGTAATAGGAGGAGAGGAGGCAGAGTCTGACTGGCTGCTGGACAATGTGCTGTAAGCGTTCTCTGACAGCCATTGCAAGACCTGTTCCTGGTTCTCGGGCCTACTAAGGTTTGTACCCTGCAGTTTAGTTAATGTGGCAAGCAACCCTGGCACTGTGGAGTGGCGCAATGCTTGCTGCCCCACAGGAGTAGGCACGGGACGCCCTGTGGCTTCACTGCTACCTTGCTCCCCAGAACCATTCCCCCGACCTCGCCCACGGCCTCGTCCACGTCCCTTTCCGGGAGCCTTGCGCATTTTGAATTCCCAGTTAGAAATTGGCACTATATACCAGTAGCAAAAATTGTGGGTGCACGTAACCCCAATATATTCTTTGAATTCCCAGTCAGACAATGGCACTATATACCAGTAGCAAGAAATGAGGGTATTTATAACCCCAATATATTCTTTGAATTCCCAGTCAGACAATGGCACTATATACCAGTAGCAAGAAATGAGGGTATTTATAACCCCAATATATTCTTTGAATTCCCAGTCAGACAATGGCACTATATACCAGTAGCAAGAAATGAGGGTATTTATAACCCCAATATATTCTTTGAATTCCCAGTCAGACAATGGCACTATATACCAGTAGCAAAAATTGTGGGTGCACGTAACCCCAATATATTCTTTGAATTACCAGTCAGAAACTGGCACTATATGGCAGTAGCAAGAAATGAGGGTATTTATAACCCCAATATATTCTTTGAATTCCCAGTCAGACAATGGCACTATATACCAGTAGCAAGAAATGAGGGTATTTATAACCCCAATATATTCTTTGAATTCCCAGTCAGACAATGGCACTATATACCAGTAGCAAAAATTGTGGGTGCACGTAACCCCAATATATTCTTTGAATTACCAGTCAGAAACTGGCACTATGTGGCAGTAGCAAGAAATGAGGGTATTTATAACCCCAATATATTCTTTGAATTCCCAGTCAGACAATGGCACTATATACCAGTAGCAAGAAATGAGGGTATTTGTAACCCCAATATATTCTTTGAATTCCCAGTCAGACAATGGCACTATATACCAGTAGCAAGAAATGAGGGTATTTGTAACCCCAATATATTCTTTGAATTCCCAGTCAGACAATGGCACTATATACCAGTAGCAAGAAATGAGGGTATTTATAACCCCAATATATTCTTTGAATTCCCAGTCAGACAATGGCACTATATACCAGTAGCAAGAAATGAGGGTATTTATAACCGCAATATATTATTTGAATTCCCAGTCAGACAATGGCACTATATACCAGTAGCAAAAATTGTGGGTGCACGTAACCCCAATATATTCTTTGAATTACCAGTCAGAAACTGGCACTATATGGCAGTAGCAAAAAATGAGGGTATTTATAACCCCAATATATTCTTTGAATTCCCAGTCAGACAATGGCACTATATACCAGTAGCAAGAAATGAGGGTATTTGTAACCCCAATATATTCTTTGAATTCCCAGTCAGACAATGGCACTATATACCAGTAGCAAGAAATGAGGGTATTTGTAACCCCAATATATTCTTTGAATTCCCAGTCAGACAATGGCACTATATACCAGTAGCAAGAAATGAGGGTATTTATAACCCCAATATATTCTTTGAATTCCCAGTCAGACAATGGCACTATATACCAGTAGCAAAAATTGTGGGTGCACGTAACCCCAATATATTCTTTGAATTACCAGTCAGAAACTGGCACTATATGGCAGTAGCAAGAAATGAGGGTATTTATAACCCCAATATATTCTTTGAATTCCCAGTCAGACAATGGCACTATATACCAGTAGCAAGAAATGAGGGTATTTATAACCCCAATATATTCTTTGAATTCCCAGTCAGACAATGGCACTATATACCAGTAGCAAGAAATGAGGGTACTTATAACCCCAATATATTCTTTGAATTCCCAGTCAGACAATGGCACTATATACCAGTAGCAAAAATTGTGGGTGCACGTAACCCCAATATATTCTTTGAATTACCAGTCAGAAACTGGCACTATATGGCAGTAGCAAGAAATGAGGGTATTTATAACCCCAATATATTCTTTGAATTCCCAGTCAGACAATGGCACTATATACCAGTAGCAAGAAATGAGGGTATTTGTAACCCCAATATATTCTTTGAATTCCCAGTCAGACAATGGCACTATATACCAGTAGCAAGAAATGAGGGTATTTGTAACCCCAATATATTCTTTGAATTCCCAGTCAGACAATGGCACTATATACCAGTAGCAAGAAATGAGGGTATTTATAACCCCAATATATTCTTTGAATTCCCAGTCAGACAATGGCACTATATACCAGTAGCAAAAATTGTGGGTGCACGTAACCCCAATATATTCTTTGAATTACCAGTCAGAAACTGGCACTATATGGCAGTAGCAAGAAATGAGGGTATTTATAACCCCAATATATTCTTTGAATTCCCAGTCAGACAATGGCACTATATACCAGTAGCAAGAAATGAGGGTATTTGTAACCCCAATATATTCTTTGAATTCCCAGTCAGACAATGGCACTATATACCAGTAGCAAAAATTGTGGGTGCACGTAACCCCAATATATTCTTTGAATTACCAGTCAGAAACTGGCACTATATGGCAGTAGCAAGAAATGAGGGTATTTGTAACCCCAATATATTCTTTGAATTCCCAGTCAGACAATGGCACTATATACCAGTAGCAAGAAATGAGGGTATTTATAACCCCAATATATTCTTTGAATTCCCAGTCAGACAATGGCACTATATACCAGTAGCAAGAAATGAGGGTATTTATAACCCCAATATATTCTTTGAATTACCAGTCAGAAACTGGCACTATATGGCAGTAGCAAGAAATGAGGGTATTTGTAACCCCAATATATTCTTTGAATTTCCAGTCAGACAATGGCACTATATACCAGTAGCAAGAAATGAGGGTATTTGTAACCCCAATATATTCTTTGAATTCCCAGTCAGACAATGGCACTATATACCAGTAGCAAGAAATGAGGGTATTTGTAACCCCAATATATTCTTTGAATTCCCAGTCAGACAATGGCACTATATACCAGTAGCAAAAATTGTGGGTGCACGTAACCCCAATATATTCTTTGAATTACCAGTCAGAAACTGGCACTATGTGGCAGTAGCAAGAAATGAGGGTATTTATAACCCCAATATATTCTTTGAATTCCCAGTCAGACAATGGCACTATATACCAGTAGCAAGAAATGAGGGTATTTGTAACCCCAATATATTCTTTGAATTCCCAGTCAGACAATGGCACTATATACCAGTAGCAAGAAATGAGGGTATTTGTAACCCCAATATATTCTTTGAATTCCCAGTCAGACAATGGCACTATATACCAGTAGCAAGAAATGAGGGTATTTATAACCCCAATATATTCTTTGAATTCCCAGTCAGACAATGGCACTATATACCAGTAGCAAGAAATGAGGGTATTTATAACCCCAATATATTATTTGAATTCCCAGTCAGACAATGGCACTATATACCAGTAGCAAAAATTGTGGGTGCACGTAACCCCAATATATTCTATGAATTACCAGTCAGAAACTGGCACTATATGGCAGTAGCAAAAAATGAGGGTATTTATAACCCCAATATATTCTTTGAATTCCCAGTCAGACAATGGCACTATATACCAGTAGCAAGAAATGAGGGTATTTGTAACCCCAATATATTCTTTGAATTCCCAGTCAGACAATGGCACTATATACCAGTAGCAAGAAATGAGGGTATTTGTAACCCCAATATATTCTTTGAATTCCCAGTCAGACAATGGCACTATATACCAGTAGCAAGAAATGAGGGTATTTATAACCCCAATATATTCTTTGAATTCCCAGTCAGACAATGGCACTATATACCAGTAGCAAAAATTGTGGGTGCACGTAACCCCAATATATTCTTTGAATTACCAGTCAGAAACTGGCACTATATGGCAGTAGCAAGAAATGAGGGTATTTATAACCCCAATATATTCTTTGAATTCCCAGTCAGACAATGGCACTATATACCAGTAGCAAGAAATGAGGGTATTTATAACCCCAATATATTCTTTGAATTCCCAGTCAGACAATGGCACTATATACCAGTAGCAAGAAATGAGGGTATTTATAACCCCAATATATTCTTTGAATTCCCAGTCAGACAATGGCACTATATACCAGTAGCAAAAATTGTGGGTGCACGTAACCCCAATATATTCTTTGAATTACCAGTCAGAAACTGGCACTATATGGCAGTAGCAAGAAATGAGGGTATTTATAACCCCAATATATTCTTTGAATTCCCAGTCAGACAATGGCACTATATACCAGTAGCAAGAAATGAGGGTATTTGTAACCCCAATATATTCTTTGAATTCCCAGTCAGACAATGGCACTATATACCAGTAGCAAGAAATGAGGGTATTTGTAACCCCAATATATTCTTTGAATTCCCAGTCAGACAATGGCACTATATACCAGTAGCAAGAAATGAGGGTATTTATAACCCCAATATATTCTTTGAATTCCCAGTCAGACAATGGCACTATATACCAGTAGCAAAAATTGTGGGTGCACGTAACCCCAATATATTCTTTGAATTACCAGTCAGAAACTGGCACTATATGGCAGTAGCAAGAAATGAGGGTATTTATAACCCCAATATATTCTTTGAATTCCCAGTCAGACAATGGCACTATATACCAGTAGCAAGAAATGAGGGTATTTGTAACCCCAATATATTCTTTGAATTCCCAGTCAGACAATGGCACTATATACCAGTAGCAAAAATTGTGGGTGCACGTAACCCCAATATATTCTTTGAATTACCAGTCAGAAACTGGCACTATATGGCAGTAGCAAGAAATGAGGGTATTTGTAACCCCAATATATTCTTTGAATTCCCAGTCAGACAATGGCACTATATACCAGTAGCAAGAAATGAGGGTATTTATAACCCCAATATATTCTTTGAATTCCCAGTCAGACAATGGCACTATATACCAGTAGCAAGAAATGAGGGTATTTATAACCCCAATATATTCTTTGAATTACCAGTCAGAAACTGGCACTATATGGCAGTAGCAAGAAATGAGGGTATTTGTAACCCCAATATATTCTTTGAATTTCCAGTCAGACAATGGCACTATATACCAGTAGCAAGAAATGAGGGTATTTGTAACCCCAATATATTCTTTGAATTCCCAGTCAGACAATGGCACTATATACCAGTAGCAAAAATTGTGGGTGCACGTAACCCCAATATATTCTTTGAATTACCAGTCAGAAACTGGCACTATATACCAGTAGCAAGAAATGAGGGTATTTATAACCCCAATATATTCTTTGAATTACCAGTCAGAAACTGGCACTATATGGCAGTAGCAAGAAATGAGGGTATTTGTAACCCCAATATATTCTTTGAATTCCCAGTCAGACAATGGCACTATATACCAGTAGCAAGAAATGAGGGTATTTATAACCCCAATATATTCTTTGAATTACCAGTCAGAAACTGGCACTATATGGCAGTAGCAAGAAATGAGGGTATTTGTAACCCCAATATATTCTTTGAATTCCCAGTCAGACAATGGCACTATATACCAGTAGCAAGAAATGAGGGTATTTATAACCCCAATATATTCTTTGAATTCCCAGTCAGACAATGGCACTATATACCAGTAGCAAGAAATGAGGGTATTTATAACCCCAATATATTCTTTGAATTACCAGTCAGAAACTGGCACTATATGGCAGTAGCAAGAAATGAGGGTATTTGTAACCCCAATATATTCTTTGAATTCCCAGTCAGACAATGGCACTATATACCAGTAGCAAAAATTGTGGGTGCACGTAACCCCAATATATTCTTTGAATTCCCATTGAGACAATGGCACTATATACCAGTAGCAAAAATTGTGGGTGCACGTAACCCCAATATATTCTTTGAATTCCCAGTCAGACAATGGCACTATATACCAGTAGCAAAAATAGTGGGTGTATATAGCCCCAATTCTATTGCTAGGGGACTTGCAGGGTATTTCAGAGGTGAAGGTGGGGGGGCACACCGTTGGAACGGGTATCGGGGGTATATATCGGGTATACGGGAATACACTGTCAGTGTATTCCATTCGGGATCCGCGGAAAGCTGGGTTGCGGCGATTGAGCCCGTCAGTGCCACGTTACACTGACAAGCTTCTCCCTGGAATTTAGCTCTTATAAGAGCTGTTGGTTATCTTCTCCTTCCTATCCTAGCCTGTCCCTGCCTACCCAGAATCTAACCCCTAGCTAACTGGACGGAAACCTCCGTCCCCGGTGAATTGCAAGCTCAGAATGACGCGAAGCTGGGCGTCGCTGTTCTTTTAAATTAGAGGTCACATGTTTTCGGCAGCCAATGGGTTTTGCCTACTTTTTTCAACGTCACCGGTGTCGTAGTTCCTGTCCCACCTACCCTGTGCTGTTATTGGAGCAAAAAAGGCGCCAGGGAAGGTGGGAGGGGAATCGAGTAATGGCGCACTTTACCACGCGGTGTTCGATTCGATTCGAACATGCCGAACAGCCTAATATCCGATCGAACATGAGTTCGATAGAACACTGTTCGCTCATCTCTACTTGGCAACAGATATTTTTTAGTGCACGGAGATCTTTCAGTTTTATTGAAGAAACTGCACACGACTGTGAATTACACGAAGCTGTAAAAACTGCAAAACTCAGTACAGTTCCTATTCCTGTCAGGTTATGCGGCTGTGCTTCTGCAGCTCCTATTGAGTGAATCTCATCCGTGTGCTGCACATGCACCAACCGTGCTACTCAATCATAGCGAACAGTTGGTCATCTGCAAGGGGCCATAGTCTTATATTCAGCAAAACGTTATAGCTTTGCAAAATATGTCAGGGATAAGGAAATTAATGTTTAATCAACTCACTATGGTCACATTTCCATCGTGGTGTCCGTTGTTCTGGTCTGTCTTAGGTTACATATAGAACCTGATGGACCACAATGTGTATATATATATATATATCCTATTAATATTATAAATGTGAAAGTTTGTGGGTTTGTGAGTTCTGGATGTTCGGATGTTTGTTCCTCAATCACGCAAAACCCGCTCGACCGATTTGGCTGAAAGTTTCCACAAACATAGTTAATACACCCGATTGCGCAATAGGCTACTTTTCGTCACAATAGCGCACATACGTTTGTGCCAGGACCCCCACAAAACCCAAACTCACACCACCATCTCTGCAATCTCACACACTTTGGACCATAGCAAGCCACAAAATTCATATTGCCCTCTACAGCCTCGCCCCTAACCCCACACAATCACATATACTTTACCACTTTGCCCCTCATCTTAACGATACTCCAGGAGGCGCTCTATAACGCTCCGGAGCAGCCATGTTTGCCGACCCCCACCGCTCTGACAATCCGCGACACCGCCCACCCATGTCAAAACCCCTAGGCAGTCTAATAAATGCAAAAAAAAAGTTTAAAAAAAAAGTAAAAAAAAAAATATAAACAAATAAAAAGGATTAAAAATTCAAATCACCCCCCTTTCCCTAGAACACATATAAAAGTAGTTAAAAACTGTGAACCACATACATGTTAGGTATCCCCACGTCCGAAATCGCCCGCTCTACAAAGCAATACAAATATTTTTCCTGTTTGGTAAACGCCGTAGCGGGAAAAATGGTCAAAAGTGCCAAACCGCCGTTTTTTCACTGTTTTGATTCTGATAAAAATTTGAATAAAAAGTGATCAAAGCAATAACATTTCCCGAAAATGGTAGAACTACAAAGTACACCCGGTCCCGCAAAAAAAGACGCCCTATACATCCCCGTACACGCACGTATAAAAAAGTTACGGCTGTCGGAATTTGGCGACTTTTAAAAAAAATTTTTTTTAACATAGTTTTGGATTTTTTAAAGGGGTCAAAATGTAAATAAAACCATATAAATTTGGTATCCCCGGAATCGTAACGAAACACAGAAAACAGGGTACATGTCAATTTGGTTGCACAGTGAACGCCGTAAAACCAAAGCCCGTAAGAAAGTCGCAGAAATGCATTTTTTCTTCAAATCCACCCCATTCTGAAATTTTTCCCTGCTTCCCAGTACATTATATAGAATAAATAATGGTGGCATCATGAAGAAAAATTTGTCCCAGAAAAATTAAGACATCATATGACTCTGGGAGCGAAGAAATAAAACAGTTATGGGGTTTAGAAGGAGGGGAGTCAAAAACGAAAAACAAAAATCAAAAAATGCCATCGGCGGGAAAGGGTTAACTCCAAATACTTCGGTCCCAAAGTCACTATGTAAAGTTTCTCACAACACCGTATATATAGCAGCTCAAATACAAAGTAACTTCTACACAAAAGTCTCACGTATTCTCTGAATTACAGCAAAAACAAGATACAAACTTACATTTCATATCCCATACCTTATACACACTACGAAAACCTTACCTACGCCTGTATATACCCACTGCTACAATCATCGCAGACGAAGTCGCGGGTACCAGCTAGTATATATATATATACACGCACACACGTGTGTGTGTGTGTGTGTGTGTGTGCACGTATTCACAGGTGGAAAAAATTGTTGGTACCCCTTGTTTAATGAAAGAAAAACCCACAATGGTCACAGAAATAACTTGAATCTGGCAAAAGTAATAATGAATAAAAATTCTATGAAAATGAACAAATGAAAGTTGGACATTGCTTTTCAACCATGCGTCACATACTAATAATAATAATAAAAAAAACCAACAACTCATGAAACAGGTCTGGACAGAAATGATGGTCCCTTATCTTAATATTTCGTTTCACAATCTTTTGGGGCAATCACTGCAATCAATCGATTCCTGTAACTGCTAATGAGTAGAGATGAGCGAACACTAAAATGTTCGAGGTTCGAAATTCGATTCGAACAGCCGCTCACTGTTCGAGTGTTCGAATGGGTTTCGAACCCCATTATAGTCTATGGGGAACATAAACTCATTAAGGGGGAAACCCAAATTCGTGTCTGGAGGGTCACCAAGTCCACTATGACACCCCAGGAAATGATACCAACACCCTGGAATGACACTGGGACAGCAGGGGAAGCATGTCTGGGGGCATAAAAGTCACTTTATTTCATGGAAATCCCTGTCAGTTTGCGATTTTCGCAAGCTAACTTTTCCCCATAGAAATGCATTGGCCAGTGCTGATTGGCCAGAGTACGGAACTCGACCAATCAGCGCTGGCTCTGCTGGAGGAGGCGGAGTCTAAGATAGCTCCACACCAGTCTCCATTCAGGTCCGACCTTAGACTCCGCCTCCTCCGGCAGAGCCAGCGCTGATTGGCCGAAGGCTGGCCAATGCATTCCTATGCGAATGCAGACTTAGCAGTGCTGAGTCAGTTTTGCTCAACTACACATCTGATGCACACTCGGCACTGCTACATCAGATGTAGCAATCTGATGTAGCAGAGCCGAGGGTGCACTAGAACCCCTGTGCAAACTCAGTTCACGCTAATAGAATGCATTGGCCAGCGCTGATTGGCCAATGCATTCTATTAGCCCGATGAAGTAGAGCTGAATGTGTGTGCTAAGCACACACATTCAGCACTGCTTCATCAAGCCAATACAATGCATTAGCCAGTGCTGATTGGCCAGAGTACGGAATTCGGCCAATCAGCGCTGGCTCTGCTGGAGGAGGCGGAGTCTAAGATCGCTCCACACCAGTCTCCATTCAGGTCCGACCTTAGACTCCGCCTCCTCCGGCAGAGCCAGCGCTGATTGGCCGAAGGCTGGCCAATGCATTCCTATGCGAATGCAGACTTAGCAGTGCTGAGTCAGTTTTGCTCAACTACACATCTGATGCACACTCGGCACTGCTACATCAGATGTAGCAATCTGATGTAGCAGAGCCGAGGGTGCACTAGAACCCCTGTGCAAACTCAGTTCACGCTAATAGAATGCATTGGCCAGCGCTGATTGGCCAATGCATTCTATTAGCCCGATGAAGTAGAGCTGAATGTGTGTGCTAAGCACACACATTCAGCACTGCTTCATCAAGCCAATACAATGCATTAGCCAGTGCTGATTGGCCAGAGTACGGAATTCGGCCAATCAGCGCTGGCCAATGCATTCTATTAGCCCGATGAAGTAGAGCTGAATGTGTGTGCTAAGCACACACATTCAGCACTGCTTCATCAAGCCAATACAATGCATTAGCCAGTGCTGATTGGCCAGAGTACGGAATTCGGCCAATCAGCGCTGGCTCTGCTGGAGGAGGCGGAGTCTAAGATCGCTCCACACCAGTCTCCATTCAGGTCCGACCTTAGACTCCGCCTCCTCCGGCAGAGCCAGCGCTGATTGGCCGAAGGCTGGCCAATGCATTCCTATGCGAATGCAGACTTAGCAGTGCTGAGTCAGTTTTGCTCAACTACACATCTGATGCACACTCGGCACTGCTACATCAGATGTAGCAATCTGATGTAGCAGAGCCGAGGGTGCACTAGAACCCCTGTGCAAACTCAGTTCACGCTAATAGAATGCATTGGCCAGCGCTGATTGGCCAATGCATTCTATTAGCCCGATGAAGTAGAGCTGAATGTGTGTGCTAAGCACACACATTCAGCACTGCTTCATCAAGCCAATACAATGCATTAGCCAGTGCTGATTGGCCAGAGTACGGAATTCGGCCAATCAGCGCTGGCTCTGCTGGAGGAGGCGGAGTCTAAGATCGCTCCACACCAGTCTCCATTCAGGTCCGACCTTAGACTCCGCCTCCTCCAGCAGAGCCAGCGCTGATTGGCCGAATTCCGTACTCTGGCCAATCAGCACTGGCTAATGCATTGTATTGGCGTGATGAAGCAGTGCTGAATGTGTGTGCTTAGCACACACATTCAGCTCTACTTCATCGGGCTAATAGAATGCATTGGCCAATCAGCGCTGGCCAATGCATTCTATTAGCGTGAACTGAGTTTGCACAGGGGTTCTAGTGCACCCTCGGCTCTGCTACATCAGATTGCTACATCTGATGTAGCAGTGCCGAGTGTGCATCAGATGTGTAGTTGAGCAAAACTGACTCAGCACTGCTAAGTCTCTGCATTCGCATAGGAATGCATTGGCCAGCCTTCGGCCAATCAGCGCTGGCTCTGCCGGAGGAGGCGGAGTCTAAGGTCGGACCTGAATGGAGACTGGTGTGGAGCGATCTTAGACTCCGCCTCCTCCAGCAGAGCCAGCGCTGATTGGTCGAGTTCCGTACTCTGGCCAATCAGCGCTGGCCAATGCATTCTATTAGCCCGATGAAGTAGAGCTGAATGTGTGTGCTTAGCACACACATTCAGCTCTACTTCATCAGGCTAATAGAATACATTGGCCAATCAGCGCTGGCCAATGCATTCTATTAGCTTGATGAAGCAGAGTGTGCACAAGGGTTCAAGCGCACCCTCGGCTCTGATGTAGCAGAGCTGAGGGTGCACAAGGGTTCAAGTGCACCCTCGGCTCTCCTACATCAGAGCCGAGGGTGCGCTTGAACCCTTGTGCAGCCTCGGCTCTGCTACATCAGAGCCGAGGGTGCGCTTGAACCCTTGTGCACACTCTGCTTCATCAAGCTAATAGAATGCATTGGCCAGCACTGATTGGCCAGAGTACGGAATTCGGCCAATCAGCGCTGGCCAATGCATCCCTATGGGAAAAAGTTTATCTCACAAAAATCACAATTACACACCCGATAGAGCCCCAAAAAGTTATTTTTAATAACATTCCCCCCTAAATAAAGGTTATCCCTAGCTATCCCTGCCTGTACAGCTATCCCTGTCTCATAGTCACAAAGTTCACATTCTCATATGACCCGGATTTGAAATCCACTATTCGTCTAAAATGGAGGTCACCTGATTTCGGCAGCCAATGACTTTTTCCAATTTTTTTCAATGCCCCCAGTGTCGTAGTTCCTGTCCCACCTCCCCTGCGCTGTTATTGGTGCAAAAAAGGCGCCAGGGAAGGTGGGAGGGGAATCGAATTTTGGCGCACTTTACCACGTGGTGTTCGATTCGATTCGAACATGGCGAACACCCTGATATCCGATCGAACATGTGTTCGATAGAACACTGTTCGCTCATCTCTACTAATGAGACTTCTGCACCTCTCAGTAGGTATTTTAGCCCACCCCTCATGAGGAAACTGCTCCAGTTGTCTCAGGTTTGAAGGGTGCCTTTTACAGACGGCATGTTTCAGCTCCTTCCAAAAATGCTCAATAGGATTTAGGTCAGGGCTCATGCCCTGTCTACCAATAAGTATTTGGACCCCTGTGGTAGAATAGAAAAACAACATTTATTCATATGCAATAGTTGGTAGAACCCAGCAGATGCTTCTTTACGGATGGTATTGATAGACACAATACTCCCGGATGCCTGGTGAAACTCCTGGTGTATGTGAGCCATCGGTTGGGTGCAGTTTCTCTGGACAGCACCCGTCAGTCTCTATCTCCCAGTTTTGGGGGTCTGCCGACTCAGGGCACATTCCGACAATCACCATTCACCTTCCACTTCGTAATCACATAGGCCACTGTCGATTTTGGGTATTTCAGTTCGCTTGCTATGTCCTTTAAGGATCGACCATCTCTGTAGTACCCGACAATTCCCCTTTCTTGAATTCGGACAACTCTACACTTCGTGCCATCTTGCATGCGACTAATGCCAATGCTGTTTCCTATTTAATGGCGGAAGGCGTGACGTACATCACGACCGCAGATATCTTTTTGCATGTGTGTCCAAATACTTATTAGTAGACAGTGTAGAAGGCCACTACAGAATAGTCCAATGTTTTCCTCTTAGCCATTCTTAGGTGTTTTTAGATGTGTGTTTTGGGTCATTATCCTGTTGCAAGACCCATGACCTGCGACTGAGACCAAGCTTTCTGACACTGGGCAGCACATTTCTCTCTAGAATCCCTTGATAGTCTTGAGATTTCATTGCACCCTGCACAGATTCAAGACACCCTTTGCCAGATGCAGCAAAGCAGCCCCAGAACATAACAGAGCCTCACTCCATGTTTCACAGTAGGGACAGTGTTCTTTTCAAGATATGCTTCATTTTTCTCTCTTTGAACACACAGTTGATGTGCCTTGCCAAAAAGTTTGACTCTTGTCTTATCTGTCCATAGGACATTCTCCCAGAAGCTTTGTGACTTGTCAACATGTAGTTTGGTCATTATTATTTTTGTCAGATTAAGTTATTTCTTTGACCATTGCTGGTTTTTCTTTCATTAAACGACTTGTACCAACATTTTTGTCCACGTATATATATATATATATATATAAATCAAATAAGCTTTATCGGCACGTCCGAATAGATATTTGGAATTACCAAAGCTAGTAGAGTGGGGGGGGGGGGGAGTTGGATTCGGGTGGGTGAGTGGTGGGTATGGGGGGGGGGGGTGATTTGGGGTATAACAGTCCGTGGAGTCTCATCTTCCTCTTGTTTGGTGGCAGCTGAACACATATTGGGCAGCGATCTCCACCGTGGCCTCTTCTTCTCCCAGTGGGATGTAGAGTTTCCTCTTCTCATCTGCAGATATGAAGTCTGGGATGTGGGCAGAGAGTCTTTGGTAGTAGACGGCCAGCATTGCTGAGTATTTGGGGCAGTGTAGCAGGAAGTGGGTCTCGTCTTCTAGGGCCCCCTGGTCACAGTGCTGGCACAGTCTGTTCTCCCGTGGCTTGTACGTCTGCCTTTGCGTCCCGTCTCCAGGTTGTGGGTGCTCAGTCTGTACCGGCTCAGGGTCTGTCTGTGTTTTGGGTGGCGTATTATCTCCAGGTAGGTGGCCATGGTGTAGTCCCTTTGCAGGGATTGGTACACAGTGAGTTTCTTGGAGTTATTTATTTCGTTTCTCCATTCTTCAATGTACCGCTCTCTGTCTGCCTCTGTGGTCGCCTTTATTTTGGCCTTGGTCATCATCTGTTGGTGTTTTTGGTTTGGTGGTTGGCTGTTGTTTGGTTGGGGGGTGTCTGGTTTGCTCAGGTGGCTTAGTCATGCTTGGATATGTTTGTGTGTGTGTATATATATATATATATATATATATATATATATATATATACAGTGCCTACAAGTAGTATTCAACCCCCTGCAGATTTAGCAGGTTTGATAAGATGCAAATAAGTTAGAGCCTTCAAACAAGAGCAGGATTTATTAACAGATGCATAAATCTTACAAACCAAAAAGTTATGTTGCTCAGTTAAATTTTAATAAATTTTAAACATAAAAGTGTGGGTCAATTATTATTCAACCTCTAGGTTTAATATTTTGTGGAATAACCCTTGTTTGCAATTACAGCTAATAATCGTCTTTTATAAGACCTGATCAGGCCGGCACAGGTCTCTGGAGTTATCTTGGCCCACTCCTCCATGCAGATCTTCTCCAAGTTATCTAGGTTCTTTGGGTGTCTCATGTGGACTTTAATCTTGAGCTCCTTCCACAAGTTTTCAATTGGGTTAAGGTCAGGAGACTGACTAGGCCACTGCAACACCTTGATTTTTTCCCTCTTGAACCAGGCCTTGGTTTTCTTGGCTGTGTGCTTTGGGTCGTTGTCTTGTTGGAAGATGAAATGATGACCCATCTTAAGATCCTTGATGGAGGAGCGGAGGTTCTTGGCCAAAATCTCCAGGTAGGCCGTGCTATCCATCTTCCCATGGATGCGGACCAGATGGCCAGGCCCCTTGGCTGAGAAGCAGCCCCACAGCATGATGCTGCCACCACCATGCTTGACTGTAGGGATGGTATTCTTGGGGTCGTATGCAGTGCCATCCAGTCTCCAAATGTCACGTGTGTGGTTGGCACCAAAGTTTTCGATCTTGGTCTCATCAGACCAGAGAACCTTGAACCAGTCTGTCTCAGAGTCCTCCAAGTGATCATGAGCAAACTGTAGACAAGCCTTGACATGACGCTTTGAAAGTAAAGGTATCTTACGGGCTCGTCTGGAACGGAGACCATTGCGGTGGAGTACGTTATTTATGGTATTGACTGAAACCAATGTCCCCACTGCCATGAGATCTTTCCAGAGCTCCTTCCTTGTTGTCCTTGGGTTAGCCTTGACTCTTCGGACAAGCCTGGCCTCGGCACGGGAGGAAACTTTTAAAGGCTGTCCAGGCCGTGGAAGGCTAACAGTAGTTCCATAAGCCTTCCACTTCCGGATGATGCTCCCAACAGTGGGGACAGGTAGGCCCAACTCCTTGGAAAGGGTTTTGTACCCCTTGCCAGCCTTGTGACCCTCCACAATCTTGTCTCTGATGGCCTTGGAATGCTCCTTTGTCTTTCCCATGTTGACCATGTATGAGTGCTGTTCACAAGTTTGGGGAGGGTCTTAAATAGTCAGAAAAGGCTGGAAAAAGAGATAATTAATCCAAACATGGGAAGCTCATTGTTCTTTGTGCCTGAACTACTTCTTAATACTTTAGGGGAACCAAACAGAATTCTGGTGCTTTGAGGGGTTGAATAATAAATGACCCTCTGAATAAACTTTTCACAATTTAAAAAAAAATTAAACAAAGAAATAACATTCTTTTTTGCTGCAGTGCATTTCACACTTCCAGGCTGATCTACAGTCCAAATGTCACAATGCCAAGTTAATTCCGAATGTGTAAACCTGCTAAATCTGCAGGGGGTTGAATACTACTTGTAGGCACTATATATATATATATATATATATATATATATATATATATATATATATATATATATACTAGAGGGAGGACCCGGCTTCGCACGGGTATATTACATTTTACGTTTGTGTAGTGGCCCCATAAGAATTGTCCAATTTTGCACTGGTGTATTGTGTATGTTGTTTGTGTGTATGTCCATAAGCGTCGTGATTATGTGTATCTCATTTTGGATGTCAGTGAAAAACCTGTGATCAGTTGTTATGGATACCTGGAGTAAAGCTGTATCTAATCCTTCCCCGTGTAGTACTGTGTTTAGATGCACATGTCTAATCCTTGTTGGTGTGGTACTTTGTGCAGATGCACATATCTAATCCTCCCCATGTGATATTGTGTGAAGAGGCGTGTATCTAATCCTCCAGTAAGTGAAACTGTGTGCAGACGCGCGTATCTAATGACTCTGGCGTGTGGTACTGTGTGCAGATGCGCATATCTAATCCTCCCCCATGTGGAACTGTGTGCTGAGACGCGTATCTAATTCTCTGGCATGTGGTACTGTATGCAGAGGCCTGTATCTGATCCTCCCCTGTGTGGTACTGTGTGAAGACACATGTATCTAATCCTCCCCTGTGTGGTATTGTGTGAAGAGGCGCGTATCTAATCCTACGGCGTGTGGAACTGTGTGTAGACGCGCGTGTCCAATCCCCCGGCATGTGGTACTGTGTGTAGACGCGCGTATCTAATCCTCCCCCGTGTGGTACTGTGTGCAGATGCGCGTATCTAATCCTCCCCTGTGTGATACTGTGTGCTGAGACGCGTATCTAATTCTCTGGCTTGTGGTACTGTGTGCAGAGGCATGTATCTAATCCTCCAAAGTATGATACTGTGTGCACACACGTATCTAATCCTCCCCCGTGTGGTACTGTGTGAAGAGGCGTGTATCTAATCCTACTGCATGTGGTACTGTGTGCAGACGCGTGTATCTAATTCTATGGCGTGTACAACTGTGTGCAGACGCGCGTATCTAATCCTCTGGAGTGTGGAACTGTGTGTAGACGTGTGTATCTAATCCTACGGCATGTGGTACTCTGTGCAGACGTGTGTATCTAATCCTATGGCGTGTACAACTGTGTGCAGACGCGCGTATCTAATCCTCTGGAGTGTGGAACTGTGTGTAGACGCGCGTATCTAATTCTACGGCATGTGGTACTGTGTGTAGACGCGCGTATCTAATCCTACGGCATGTGGTACTGTGTGCAGACTCGTGTATCTAATCCTATGGCGTGTACAACTGTGTGAAGACACGTGTATCTAATCCTCCCCTGTGTGGTATTGTGTGAAGAGGTGCGTATCTAATCCTACAGTGTGTGGAACTGTGTGTAGAAGCATGTATCCAATCACCCGGCATGTGGTACTGTGTGCAGACGTGCGTATATAATCCTATGGCATGTGGTACTGTGTGTAGACGCGCATATCTAATCCTCCCCCATGTGGTACTGTGTGCTGAGACGAATATCTAATTCTCTGGCTTGTGGTACTGTGTGCAGAGGCATGTATCTAATCCTCCAAAGTGTGGTACTGTGTGTACACACACATATCTAATCCTCCCCTGTGTGGTATTGTGTGAAGAGGCGCGTATCTAATCCTTCGGTGTGTGGAACTGTGTGTAGACGCTCATATCTAATCCTACTGCATGTGGTACTGTGTGAAGACGCGTGTATCTAATCCTATGGCGTGTACAACTGTGTGAAGACACGTGTATCTAATCCTCCCCTGTGTGGTATTGTGTGAAGAGGTGCGTATCTAATCCTACAGTGTGTGGAACTGTGTGTAGACGCATGTATCCAATCCCCCAGCATGTGGTACTGTGTGCAGACGCACATATATAATCCTATCGCATGTGGTACTGTGTGTAGATGCGCGTATCTAATCCTCCCCATGTGGTACTGTGTGCTGAGACGCGTATCTAATTCTCTGGCTTGTGGTACTGTGTGCAGAGGCATGTATCTAATCCTCCAAAGTGTGGTACTGTGTGCACACACACGTATCTAATCTTCCCCTGTGTGGTATTGTGTGAAGAGGCGCGTATCTAATCCTTCGGCGTGTGGAACTATGTGTAGACGCACGTATCTAATGCTACTGCATGTGGTACTGTGTGAAGACGCGTGTATCTAATCCTATGGCGTGTACAAATGTGTGCAGATGCGCGTATCTAATCCTCTGGAGTGTGGAACTGTGTGTAGACGCCTGTATCTAATCCTTCGGTATGTGGAACCGTGTGCAGACGCACGTATCAAATCCTTCAGTGTGTGGAACTGTGTGCAGAAGCGCGTATTTAATTCTCTGGTTTGTGGGACTGTGTGCAGACCCGTGTATCTAATCCTCTGGCGTGTGATACTGTTTGCTAATCTGTGTATCTAATCCTCTGATGCATGTATCTCAGCTTGGATATCAGTGTTGTATTGTGCATGTGGAGTGACCGTGTGTATTGCAGTTGGAATATGAGTGAAAGTCTTGCAGGTTTGTATTGGCTAAGGGGGGGGGGGGGGCACTGTGTTTGAAATGCTGTATCTCAGCAACGGTACGTCCGAGCGAGTTGGAGTCTCGTCTTAAACCTTCCCGGGTATCTGAAGTATCTCTGTACCAAATTTGGTGAAGATCGGTCCAGTCGTTTGGTTTGCATTAGAGCACAGACAGACAGACAGACAGAAATTCATTTTTAAAATATAGGGAGATTAGTATATATATATATATATATATATATATATATATATATATATATATATATATATACTAGAGGGAGGACCCGGCTTCGCACGGGTATATTACATTTTATGTTTGTGTACTGGCCCCATAAGAATTGTCCAGTTTTGCACTGGTGTATTTTGTATGTGGTTTGTGTGTATGTCCATAAGTGTCATGTGATTATGTGTATCTCATTTTGGATATCAGTGAAAAACCTGTGATCAGTTGTTATGGATACCTGGAGTAAAGCTGTATCTAATCCCTCCCCGTGTAGTACTGTGTTTAGATGCAAGTGTCTAATTCTTGTTGGTGTGGTACTTTGTGCAGATGCACATATCTAATCCTCCCCATGTGATATTGTGTGAAGAGGCGCGTATCTAATCCTCCAGTAAGTGAAACTGTGTGCAGACGCGCGTATCTAATGACTCTGGCGTGTGGTACTGTGTGCAGATGCGCATATCTAATCCTCCCCCATGTGGAACTGTGTGCTGAGACGCGTATCTAATTCTCTGGCATGTGGTACTGTATGCAGAGGCCTGTATCTGATCCTCCCCTGTGTGGTACTGTGTGAAGACACATGTATCTAATCCTCCCCTGTGTGGTATTGTGTGAAGAGGCGCGTATCTAATCCTACGGCGTGTGGAACTGTGTGTAGACGCGCGTGTCCAATCCCCCGGCATGTGGTACTGTGTGTAGACGCGCGTATCTAATCCTCCCCCGTGTGATACTGTGTGCAGACGCGCGTATCTAATCCTCCCCTGTGTGATACTGTGTGCTGAGACGCGTATCTAATTCTCTGGCTTGTGGTACTGTGTGCAGAGGCATGTATCTAATCCTCCAAAGTATGATACTGTGTGCACACACGTATCTAATCCTCCCCCGTGTGGTACTGTGTGAAGAGGCGTGTATCTAATCCTACTGCATGTGGTACTGTGTGCAGACGCGTGTATCTAATTCTATGGCGTGTACAACTGTGTGCAGATGCGCGTATCTAATCCTCTGGAGTGTGGAACTGTGTGTAGACGTGTGTATCTAATCCTACGGCATGTGGTACTCTGTGCAGACGTGTGTATCTAATCCTATGGCGTGTACAACTGTGTGCAGACGCGCGTATCTAATCCTCTGGAGTGTCTAACTGTGTGTAGACGCGCGTATCTAATTCTACGGCATGTGGTACTGTGTGTAGACGCGCGTATCTAATCCTACGGCATGTGGTACTGTGTGCAGACTCGTGTATCTAATCCTATGGCGTGTACAACTGTGTGAAGACACGTGTATCTAATCCTCCCCTGTGTGGTATTGTGTGAAGAGGTGCGTATCTAATCCTACAGTGTGTGGAACTGTGTGTAGAAGCATGTATCCAATCACCCGGCATGTGGTACTGTGTGCAGACGTGCGTATATAATCCTATGGCATGTGGTACTGTGTGTAGACGCGCATATCTAATCCTCCCCCATGTGGTACTGTGTGCTGAGACGAATATCTAATTCTCTGGCTTGTGGTACTGTGTGCAGAGGCATGTATCTAATCCTCCAAAGTGTGGTACTGTGTGTACACACACATATCTAATCCTCCCCTGTGTGGTATTGTGTGAAGAGGCGCGTATCTAATCCTTCGGTGTGTGGAACTGTGTGTAGACGCTCATATCTAATCCTACTGCATGTGGTACTGTGTGAAGACGCGTGTATCTAATCCTATGGCGTGTACAACTGTGTGAAGACACGTGTATCTAATCCTCCCCTGTGTGGTATTGTGTGAAGATGTGCGTATCTAATCCTACAGTGTGTGGAACTGTGTGTAGACGCATGTATCCAATCCCCCAGCATGTGGTACTGTGTGCAGACGCACATATATAATCCTATCGCATGTGGTACTGTGTGTAGATGCGCGTATCTAATCCTCCCCCATGTGGTACTGTGTGCTGAGACGCGTATCTAATTCTCTGGCTTGTGGTACTGTGTGCAGAGGCATGTATCTAATCCTCCAAAGTGTGGTACTGTGTGCACACACACGTATCTAATCTTCCCCTGTGTGGTATTGTGTGAAGAGGCGCGTATCTAATCCTTCGGCGTGTGGAACTATGTGTAGACGCACGTATCTAATGCTACTGCATGTGGTACTGTGTGAAGACGCGTGTATCTAATCCTATGGCGTGTACAAATGTGTGCAGATGCGCGTATCTAATCCTCTGGAGTGTGGAACTGTGTGTAGACGCCTGTATCTAATCCTTCGGTATGTGGAACCGTGTGCAGACGCACGTATCAAATCCTTCAGTGTGTGGAACTGTGTGCAGAAGCGCGTATTTAATTCTCTGGTTTGTGGGACTGTGTGCAGACCCGTGTATCTAATCCTCTGGCGTGTGATACTGTTTGCTAATCTGTGTATCTAATCCTCTGATGCATGTATCTCAGCTTGGATATCAGTGTTGTATTGTGCATGTGGAGTGACCGTGTGTATTGCAGTTGGAATATGAGTGAAAGTCTTGCAGGTTTGTATTGGCTAAGGGGGGGGGGCACTGTGTTTGAAATGCTGTATCTCAGCAACGGTACGTCCGAGCGAGATGGAGTCTCGTCTTAAACCTTCCCGGGTATCTGAAGTATCTCTGTACCAAATTTGGTGAAGATCGGTCCAGTCGTTTGGTTCGCATTAGAGCACAGACAGACAGACAGACAGAAATTCATTTTTATAATATAGGGAGATTAGTATATATATATATATATATATATATATATATATATATATACAGTTAGGGCCAGAAATATTTGGACAGTGACACAATTTTCGCGAGTTGGGCTCTGCATGCCACCACATTGGTTTTGAAATGAAACCTCTACAACAGAATTCAAGTGCAGATTGTAACGTTTAATTTGAAGGGTTGAACAAAAATATCTGATAGAAAATGTAGGAATTGTACACATTTCTTTACAAAACCCTCCACATTTTAGGAGCTCAAAAGTAATTGGACAAATAAACATAACACAAACAAAATATTTTTTTTTTCAATATTTTGTTGCGAATCCTTTGGAGGCAATCACTGCCTTAAGCCTGGAACCCATGGACATCACCAAACGCTGGGTTTCCTCCTTCTTAATGCTTTGCCAGGCCTTTACAGCCGCAGCCTTCAGGTCTTGCTTGTTTGTGGGTCTTTCCGCCTTAAGTCTGGATTTGAGCAAGTGAAATGCATGCTCAATTGGGTTAAGATCTGGTGATTGACTTGGCCATTGCAGAATGTTCCACTTTTTTGCACTCATGAACTCCTGGGTAGCTTTGGCTGTATGCTTGGGGTCATTGTCCATCTGTACTATGAAGCGCCGTCCGATCAACTTGGCAGCATTTGGCTGAATCTGGGCTGAAAGTATATCCCGGTACACTTCAGAATTCATCTAGCTACTCTTGTCTGCTGTTATGTCATCAATAAACACAAGTGACCCAGTGCCATTGAAAGCCATGCATGCCCATGCCATCACGTTGCTTCCACCATGTTTTACAGAGGATGTGGTGTGCCTTGGATCATGTGCCGTTCCCTTTCTTCTCCAAACTTTTTTCTTCCCATCATTCTGGTACAGGTTGATCTTTGTCTCATCTGTCCATAGAATACTTTTCCAGAACTGAGCTGGCTTCTTGAGGTGTTTTTCAGCAAATTTAACTCTGGCCTGTCTATTTTTGGAATTGATGAATGGTTTGCATCTAGATGTGAACCCTTTGTATTTACTTTCATGGAGTCTTCTCTTTACTGTTGACTTAGAGACAGATACACCTACTTCACTGAGAGTGTTCTGGACTTCAGTTGATTTTGTGAACGGGTTCTTCTTGACCAAAGAAAGTATACGGCGATCATACACCACTGTTGTCATCCGTGGACGCCCAGGCCTTTTTGAGTTCCCAAGCTCACCATTCAATTCCTTTTTTCTTAGAATGTAGCCGACTGCTGATTTTGCTACTCCAAGCATGTCTGCTATCTCTCTGATGGATTTTTTCTTTTTTTTCAGCCTCAGGATGTTCTGCTTCACCTCAATTGAGAGTTCCTTTGAGCGCATGTTGTCTTGTCACAGCAACAGCTTCCAAATGCAAAACCACACACCTGGAATCAACCCCAGACCTTTTAACTACTTCATTGATTACAGGTTTACGAGGGAGACGCCTTCAGAGTTAATTGCAGCCCTTAGAGTCCATTGTCCAATTACTTTTGGTCCCTTGAAAAAGAGGAGGCTATGCATTACAGAGCTATGATTCCTAAACCCTTTCTCCAATTTGGATGTGGAAACTCTCATATTGCAGCTGGGAGTGTGCACTTTCAGCCCATATTATATATATAATTGTATTTCTGAACATGTTTTAGTAAACAGCTAAAATAACAAAACTTGTGTCACTGTCCAAATATTTCTGGCCCTAACTGTATATACTAGAGGGAGGACCCGGCTTCGCACGGGTATATTACATTTTATGTTTGTGTTCTGGCCCCATAAGAATTGTCCAGTTTTGCACTGGTGTATTTTGTATGTGGTTTGTGTGTATGTCCATAAGCGTCATGTGATTATGTGTATCTCATTTTGGATATCAGTGAAAAACCTGTGATCAGTTGTTATGGATACCTGGAGTAAAGCTGTATCTAATCCCTCCCCGTGTAGTACTGTGTTTAGATGCAAGTGTCTAATTCTTGTTGGTGTGGTACTTTGTGCAGATGCACATATCTAATCCTCCCCATGTGATATTGTGTGAAGAGGCGCGTATCTAATCCTCCAGTAAGTGAAACTGTGTGCAGACGCACGTATCTAATGACTCTGGCGTGTAGTACTGTGTGCAGATGCGCGTATCTAATCCTCCCCCATGTGGAACTGTGTGCTGAGACGCGTATCTAATTCTCTGGCATGTGGTACTGTATGCAGAGGCCTGTATCTAATCCTCCCCTGTGTGGTACTGTGTTCAGATGCACGTATCTAATCCTCCCCTGTGTGGTATTGTGTGAAGAGGCGCGTATCTAATCCTACGGCGTGTGGAACTGTGTGTAGACGCGCGTGTCCAATCCCCCGGCATGTGGTACTGTGTGTATACGCGCGTATCTAATCCTCCCCCGTGTGGTACTGTGTGCAGACGCACGTATCTAATCCTCCCCCGTGTGATACTGTGTGCTGAGATGCGTATCTAATTCTCTGGCTTGTGGTACTGTGTGCAGAGGCATGTATCTAATCCTCCAAAGTGTGGTACTGTGTGCACACACACATATCTAATCCTCCCCTGTGTGGTATTGTGTGAAGAGGCGCGTATCTAATCCTTTGGCATGTGGAACTGTGTGTAGATGCGCGTATCTAATCCTACTGCATGTGGTACTGTGTGAAGACGCGTGTATCTAATCCTATGGCGTGTACAACTGTGTGAAGACACGTGTATCTAATCCTCCCCTGTGTGGTATTGTGTGAAGAGGTGCGTATCTAATCCTACAGTGTGTGGAACTGTGTGTAGACGCATGTATCCAATCCCCCGGCATGTGGTACTGTGTGCAGACGTGCGTATATAATCCTATGGCATGTGGTACTGTGTGTAGATGAGCGTATCTAATCCTCCCGTGTGATACTGTGTGCTGAGACGCGTATCTAATTCTCTGGCTTGTGGTACTGTGTGCAGAGGCATGTATCTAATCCTCCAAAGTGTGGTACTGTGTGCACACACACATATCTAATCCTCCCCTGTGTGGTATTGTGTGAAGAGGCGCGTATCTAATCCTTTGGCATGTGGAACTGTGTGTAGACGCACGTATCTAATCCTACTGCATGTGGTACTGTGTGAAGACGCGTGTATCTAATCCTATGGCGTGTACAACTGTGTGCAGACGCGCGTATCTAATCCTCTGGAGTGTGGAACTGTGTGAAGACGCGTGTATCTAATCCTATGGCGTGTACAAATGTGTGCAGACGCGCGTATCTAATCCTCTGGAGTGTGGAACTGTGTGTAGACACCTGTATCTAATCCTTCGGTATGTGGAACCGTGTGCAGACGCGTGTATCAAATCCTTGAGTGTGTGGAACTGTGTGCAGAAGTGCGTATTTAATTCTCTGGTTTGTGGGACTGTGTGCAGACCCGTGTATCTAATCCTCTGGTGTGTGATACTGTGTGCTGATCTGTGTATCTAATCCTCTGATGCGTGTATCTCAGTTTGGATATCAGGGTTGTATTGTGCATGTGGAGTGACCATGTGTATTGCAGTTGGAATATGAGTGAAAGTCTTGCAGGTTTGTATTGGCTAAGGGGGGGCACTGTGTTTGAAATGCTGTATCTCAACAACGGTACGTCCGAGCGAGTTGGAGTCTCGTCTTAAACCTTCCCGGATATCTGAAGTATCTCTGTACCAAATTTGGTGAAGATCGGTCCAGTCGTTTGGTTCGCATTAGAGCACAGACAGACAGACAGACAGACAGACAGACAGAAATTCATTTTTATAATATAGGGAGATATATATATATTTTTTTTTATTTTTGTTTCAAAGAAAAATAATTGCAGCAGCACCAGCAAATCTGGGGATTATCCCACAAATTGCACGGCAGAAACCCCTCTCCAGGCAAAAGGGTTTGCAATAGAAAAAACAATCTGGTCTGTCAGCAACTTGTATGGATGGAAAATGTCCTTTTATTGGAAAAAGCAGTACACCACGTATCGGTCCACACTGTGACCTTTCTCAAGCACTTATATATATATATAACCCCTGCGCCTCCCCGGCCCCCATTGGCCCTCGCTGGGCACCACGGTCTCTCCACCTGCCGGTTGCGGCGCCCCCCCCCCCTTCCTCCCCACGCACCTGACCCCATGCAATTCCCGGGGATTATGCTCCTTCCCACCCTGGGGCCCCTGTGTACTGCATGGGCCTGGCCCCCTCCCACTTGCAGCACCCCCGTGGCCCAACCTCGCAGGACCCCCCCCCTGTCTCCCCTGCTGCACCCCGCTGACTCTTCTGCAGCCCCCACCCGTCTGTCACCCTTAAAGTCCCCACTTAAGCAATCCCACGCCCCCCTGTCTCCCCTGCTGCAACCCGGCTCTCCTTCAGCAGCCCCTCTCTCTGTTTTGCGGTACAGAGAGACCGACTCTCCCATGGCCCCCACCCGTCTGCCACCTTTAAACTTTCCCCTCAAGCAATCCCCCCTTTCCCCCTACAGTGTACTTACCGTGCTGCCCGAGGCGATGAAGGCGGTGTGTGTGGCTGAGTGGTGTTTCACAGGCGCGTCGGGTCCGGAGCGAGGATGCACAGGCACGGCCGCCGGCGAGAGATGTGTCCGGCCAGGCACAGCAGGCAGCATGGATGCGGCGCTCTGGTGCCGCTAGTAGCCGTCATGCTGGCCTTGTTGGAGAGCGGAAAGCTGTGATAGTGGAACAAACATCCAAACACACAAACATCTAAACACACAAACTTTCACCTTCATAATATTAGTAGGATATGTATATGTATAGATATATATATATATGTATATATATGTGTGTATGTGCATATATATATATATAGAATTAATATATATATATATATATATATATATATATATATGTGTGTGTGTGTGTATATATATATATATATATATATATATATATAGGTGTGTGTAGGTAAAGATTTTTATTTGATGAGAATTTCAGCTTAGTAATAGTTCTTGACCCATTGTCAACATTACCTCACATGGATGAACTAAGAGACTTGAGGTTAGAGGGGCACTGGCATGGCTGACTGATGCCTTGTTGTGCTATCAGTTCCTGCTCGAGCTGCCCACTGTGCAGGGCTAGTAGAGGACATGTTTGGGGGCAGCAGCTCCACCACAGACGTGACAGGCCAGGCCGGGTGTTGGTGTAGGAGGAGGCAGCAGTCTGAGGAGAGTGCCGCCCTTTTACCCCGCCTCTACTTTACTCCAGGAAAAGAAGGCTTGGAGTGGATATGCGCTGACTGACTCCCCACCTCCAGCCCTCCGTGTCTTTCTGTTTGTGGGCTCCTGTCCATCTGCTGTGAGGAGAATAGGAGCTCCTTGTAAGCTGCCATTAGCTCCCCTGTACACCGCGGCTCTTGTCCGCTTGCACACACTTCACACATGCCTACAGGAGGGAGTGCTGCCCGGGAGCCGCTGCTACTGCTGTGAGACTGGTGAGACTGCAAACTTCCCCAGGGCAAGGAAGGAAGAAACAAGGGATTCATTGGCTTTGTTCGTTTCCCCTCCCTCCTCTGCTTGAACTTTTGCAGGAACACAGGCAGAGCTAAAGTTCCAGCGGACATCGCGCTCCCTGTCTCTGGCTGCTCGGGATTGAGGCTTTCACTTGCAGGGATTAGTTTGAGGTCTCGGCGATGGCGGGGTGCTGCCTGTCTGCGGAGGAGAAGGAGTCCCAAAGGATTAATGCTGAGATCGAGCGACAGCTCCGCAGGGACAAGAGGGATGCTCGGAGGGAGCTCAAGCTGCTGCTCCTGGGTGAGTGCTGCCTCTTAATGACTGCTAATGGATATAAACTGCTGGGACATGTAGTTCCCCAGGTCGGCTGCCTCTGCCTAAACACACACTCCTATAGGCGGTCGCTGTGTGCAGTCCTCCGGATTCTTTTCTAGTCTCACTGGGAGATAGTGATCAGAACAAGGTCACAAGACCCATGAATGTCCTGACCCTTGATCACACATTACTCAGGCAGGAGGTGGCAGTTCCACCTGCAGGTCTCTATAGTGTGGCCCAGGAAGGAGCTCTACATAATATTTACACGTGTGTTTATGCATCTGCCTATTCCACTGCAGAATGAGCAGGGTTAAATGGTTAACCATGTTTGGGATACACAAGAGAAGGGCCCCTGCGTACATGAAACCTTTCCCTGTAATGGATATGTCTGTAAAGTTTTGGTCTGGGCAGTGTGATAGGTTGACATTGCAGCAGGCAGCGTTGGGTCAATACCTGACAGTGGGCGACCATAGACTCCTCCATTACACCTGGCACTGCCAATAACGTGTTCAGTGGAGTTGGAAACCCTATGGCCGCCACTTACTGCTACTGAAAACAAAGCATTTGGCTGGTTCTTCTGGGCCCAATTTCAAATGTTGGAATTGTTGAGTCCATGACTACATTTATTAATGTTTTATGAATGAAAAGACAGGTTTTTAATTGTATTAATGCGATATTAGATATAATTTGATCTCCAGTCAAAAGGAGTAACTTAGACACTGCATTTACAGTATATGCCAGATCCATCACAGTGATGCATGATGCGCCAAATCGATCACACTACATGCATGACATTCGAAGCTTTCCTCGTTTTCATCCAACTCAGGGTTGGATTAATTTAGACCATTATTTTGCAGCAAATAACTTGTGCAGACGAGTAATAAATCAGAAGCAACAAAACCATGTTCCCTAGTCTAGACAACCGACACCAAAAAGAAGCATTGGTTGTTTTTGGTGCAAATGAATAATGAACTGGATTGTGGCAGGGACCTTAGTAAGTGTGGGCCATTTTCTTTTCCAGCCAGACTCTAGTTTGTGAATTAGTGCATAGCTACTGGTCAAGGTGCAGGGCTGCACTGTCCATGAGGGGAACTTTAGGCCGTTGTTTTCCTGGACTGCAGGGACAAATGAGCCTCCTGCCCTGCATCTGTCACTATATAAACTGTGATGTGTGCAGTTGCCTCCTTTCCATGGTCTTCTTTTCCCTTTGACTGCAGAACTATTGCAGAGTACATCAGGTGATGATATCACATGACCAAAGAAACTACTTTTATTGGGCTCCATTCACATCTGCGCTTGTATTCCATACGGAGATTCCGTTACTATCTCTGCATGAAAAATGTGGAGAGAAAAGCACTGTGCCCTTGTCAGGTGGAAACTATGCGGGCTCCATTATAGTCTATGGTGTCTTTTGGTTTTCTAAGGTAGCTGCTTTTTTATGCAGATTAGCTCTCCATTTGGGGGGGTCCCGAAGCGGACCTCTGAATGGAAACTTGAGCACAGATGTGATCCTAACCTCACCCAGCAAATGTACAGTAGTTCGTCTATTGGCCCAGATATACAGACACTGCACAGTACCACTACTCTTGTCCTGTTTATTTAGAAACTGCACCAGGCCACTTCTTTTGATGTGAATACTGGTTTAATTCTCAGTACCTGGTGTTATTTTGGATATATTGACATTTCACAATACCACTTCTCTAGTCCTGTGTGCTGGAGTAATTCTCAGTATCTGCTATAATTTGGGGGTTGGGTCCTGTTTTGCCTCCAGCAGCAAAAGACTAGGTGTAGTCATGTCAAGGTGGCATCCTTCCAGGAGCATAAGGGTATATCCATACATAAATATTAAACTCCATTTGATTATGGGGATAATGTCCATCCTTATGGAGAGACCATCTATTAGGTATGTGGAGACTTATACAGCCATAGTTGCTGCAAGGGTTTATGGGAGGAATATGCAAATCTGTCTCCCAAGATGTAAATAGGGAGACAGGGCCTCTGTTATGCTGCCCTCTATAGGCAACACCCTGAACATGATGCCCGACTTTCCCAGAAGCCTTTACTGCATATTGAGGGCAGCATAACAGAGGCACTGTCTCCCTATTTACATCTTGGGAGACAGATTTGCATATTCCTCCCAAAACTGCATAAGACTATGCTCACGTGTGTCTGAAGTTCTGTCAGTAACCTTCAGCTCAGTTTCCATTAACCCCAGCAGACCCCATTATAGTCTGTGAGATATGGTGGGTAGCATTGGTGTTGGTCATATAATGGATCTGTCTAGCATTGTGTCCGTTTTGATTTTCCTATTGCAGAAGAGAAAAGTGGAGTGAATACTGCAGGTGTGAACCTAGCCTTAAACATTTCCTGTTAGCTCTTATTGTAATTGCACAGATAAGACTGTTATGTTACTCTAATGATTGTGGCATATATTGACTGTTGACGAAGATTTTCTATATTGTAGATAGTAATGCATAATTCTGCCCCAATATGCATATTAACACCAGTTTTCTTAGCTCCTCAGCTGGTGCCGCTCCCCATTTTCTGGAAAGTAGGGAAGGTGGCACAGAGCTAAAAAAAAAAAAAAAAAAAAAAAAAGTCGCACTGCTTTTTTGTGCAAAACCACGTTTTGTAGTGTGTATTGTATGGCAAGTGAACAGCATGGCCCCTGACATGCAAACATTACCGGGATCCATACTGTACCTGAACAGTAAATTGGTGTGGTCCTTAGTGTTGAACCCTTGCTGATTTAAAGGTGTCTGGCCTCAAATCGTATTGTCTTACTGTTGGATTATCCAATGAAAGGTCATCAGTATGTTTTGTGGCGGGGTTCAACACCTGGACCCTGCATGAGTCATTACATCATGGGTCAGTGAGCTCCCAAATGGCCTGATCGCTGTAGTATAAGGAAAATGTTTGTTCTCGTACCGTGGTAGCCAGTGGGTCGGAAATATATATATAAAAAAAAAACTTGATAGTCTTCAGTAGTTGATACATTTTTAATGGCTAACTAATAATGATGACAGAATATAACGTTTCGGCTCCTTTTTCAAGTAAATTTAAAAACCATTTCTGAAGGATGCATATTTATGTACCAAAGGACACATAGGGATAGAATTCTAGGAGGACGGGGGTGGGGTGGGTGGGAAGAGGGTTATTAGTTATTGGTAGAAACAATGTAAACAATTCCAGGTTCTTATCAGTTCTCAGGGTCTCAGGTCAATGATTTCTGTAAGATGCCATAAACCCATGTGACAGATTTAACCCCTTCTCCAGTGTTTGAAGCAGGGTCATACGTTTATACTCATAAATCCGACGCTCTTTCCTTGATTTAAAATTCCCTCTTAAAACCAAAATTTTCATTGTCCTTGGTGATATTATGATCCTCATTGCAGAAATGTTTTGACACGGGAAGGTCCATTCTTCGTTCTCTAATTGTATGGCGATGTGAATTCAGACCAGACAGCTTAAAATGTGTATGAACTACTGAAGACTCAAGTTTTTTTTTTTTTTTTTTTTATATTTCCTGATTGCTATAGTAATGAACTGATAGCATTATGTCAGTCCAATACTGTAGCAATGGAACTGTTTGGCAGCTATGCACACTGCAAATTGATTTTGGGTCATACTGCCCACACATGGACTGTTTTCCACGGCCAGGACTCTGTTGTGTGCAAGAGCCCTAAGGCTGGGCTTACACAGCCCTTTTTTTTTTTTTTTTTTTGCTGAGGAACTGCGCATGGTTTTTAATTGAAGTAATGAGTAGCACATGTTAAGCTCCATTCAGATTTAGTTTTTTTTTGCATCTTTACTTGCAGACTGTGAAAATGGCCTGGAGCCATTTTTTTTATTTGGCGCTTAAGTTGTGACAGCCTGCAACTTAGCAACACCAACTGGTAGCACAGATGATACGTTTATACAGTTAAGGCCTTTTACACCACACAATAGTTTTGTTTGTATTTGCACTTGCAATTTTTGTGGGGTTGTGGTGCAGATTTTTTCTAGTGTGGATTCCGAAGGCAGTTAAAAGCTGCCACTTCACTGCACTGCATGTGTGAATCCAGCCTCTTAAGGTTAGGGCTACAGCTACACTTTCTAATAGTTCTCTGACAAATAGTTGTTGGAAATTTTATTTTTTTTGCTACCTACATGCTGGGATTTCTAAGCAGTTTTGAAGGGGTTCTCCCATCTCAGCCTTTCAGCCAGGCTGTATGCAGTGTCTGCTTCTCACTTCCTGTATTTCTCTTTCCCCCTCCCTCCTGCTGAACGGGACCGACAACGCTTCTGCAGGTAGGATAATCTGCAGATTCTTGTAAAGAATGGTCTCCATGTTATCTGTGTGTTTACTTAGAGAGATAACAGACTGGGCTTTATCAGCAAAGTGCAATTAGCTGAACGGATTGTCCTGAGTAAGTGATGTCCCAGGTCTGTGGTTATAGCAACACTGTGTAATGGGGGGGAATAAGGCCGCGTAGCAGGCAAACAAAGCAGAATTTCTAAAGCAATATATATATATATATATATATATATATATATATATATATATATATATATATATATATAGGCTTCAATATACATAAGCTACCAGTATAGACAGGATCCTTGAGATGGGACAACTCCTTTAAAAAGCTGTAGCTAACCTTTTCCTCCATAGAGGAAATCTATTGAAAATGTCCTGTTAAAGTAACTGTCCAGCTCCAATAACATTTACCCAAAGGATGTTAAAATATGTTGTCCTTATGCTGCAGGTCCACTAAATCTTGGCCCTCTCTGCATTTATCTACAACGACCATCTTGTGGCACATGGTAGCCCTTTCTCTTAAATTGTGCAGTGCTTCTGCTTTCTCCACTTGGGCCCGGTTCACATCTACTTTCAGGGATTCTGTTCCCCTCTCCGCATGAAAAATGTGGAGTGAAAAGTCCTGCAAGTAGCACCTTTCTCTCTGCATTTTTTTTGTGTGGAAACCGAACAAAAACCACATGGACCCCATTATAATCTATGGGGTCTGCGGGTTTCCTAAAGGTATGTTCAAACGGCAAAAAACAAATTCCGCGTGTGAACTTTCCGCGTGGCTAGCCGCGACGGGATGCAGTGCATCGGCATCCCGTCGTGGCATCCTGCTCCTGATTAGACCTGAATGAATGGGCCTAAATCTGCGGCAAGATAGGTCATGTCGCTTCTTTTTTCTGCTACTAGCTATGGAAAAAAAAAAGCGGCTCCCATTGAAGTCAATGGGACTTGTATTTTTATTGTATGTACTATGGTCAGCCCCAAATGATAAAGTGTGTATATAAAATTGTAGATTCACACTGAAGGCATCAAAACTATGAATTAACACGTGGAATTATTTACAAAAAGGTGTGAAACAACTGAAAATATGTCTTATATTCTAGGTTCTTCAAAGTAGCCACCTTTTGCTTTTATTACTGCTTTGCACACTCTTGGTCTTCCAACAGTCTTGAAGGAGTTCCCAGAGATGCTTAGCACTTGTTGGCCCTTTTGCCTTCACTCTGCGGTCCAGCTCACCCCAAACCATCTCGATTGGGTTCAGGTCTGGTGACTGTGGAGACCAGGTCATCTGGCGTAGCACCCCATCACTCTCCTTCTTGGTCAAATAGCCCTTACACAGCCTGCAGGTGTGTTTGGGGTCATTGTCCTGTTGAAAAATAAATGATGGTCCAACTAAACGCAAACTGGATGGAATAGCATGCCGCTGCAAGCTGCTGTGGTAGCCATGCTGGTTCAATATGCCTTCAATTTTGAATAAATCCCCAACAGTGTCACCAGCAAAGCACCTCCACACCATCACACCTCCTCCTCCATGCTTCACAGTGGGAACCAGGCATGTAGAGTCCATCCGTTCACCTTTTCTGCATTGCACAAAGACACCGTGGTTGGAACCAAAGATCTCAAATTTGGACTCATCAGACCAAAGCACAGATTTCCACTGGTCTAATGTCCATTCCTTGTGTTCTTTAGCCCAAACAAGTCTCTTCTGCTTGTTGCCTGTCCCCTTAGCAGTGGTTTTCTAGCAGCTATTTTACCATGAAGGTCTGCTGCACAAAGTCTCCTCTTAACAGTTGTTGTAGAGATTGCATTCTTGGCTTGAAAAAGCGTCAGTTTAGACGCGAAACGGCTGTTGCCATTTTTTGTGCCGATAATGCTTTTTCTCCCTCCCTGTATAATTATTTTTATCCGCACTTAATAAAGGACTTTGTTTTTACCTACGAGAAGTGTCACTACCGACTATCGAATGGTGAGTGCCCACCCCAACTTTTTTCTATTTTCTCTTTGAAGAACTATGTTGTAGAGATGTGTTTGCTGCTAGAACTCTGTGTGGCATTGACCTGGTCTCTAATCTGAGCTGCTGTTAACCTGCGATTTCTGAGGCTGGTGACTTGGATGACCTTATCCTTCGCAACAGAGGTGACTCTTGGTCTTCCTTTCCTCGGGCGGTCCTCATGTGGGCCAGTTTCTTTGTAGCACTTGATGGTTTTTGCAACTGCACTTGGGGACACTTTCA